>NW_025954797.1:0-12611 GCF_022376455.1 Epithele typhae | reverse complement strand
TCCCTTCCTCACATACCATCCTTCAGGACTTGCTACCTCGCAATCCCGCTCTACATTTGCGGCTTTGTTCTCCTAGGAGCGTCCTTCCAGGAGACCCTCAGCGTTGGCGCACTCGTCATGGGCTGGGGAATTGCTGAAGTATCCATCATGATAAACACTGTCGCCGTCTGTGAGTGTTATAAGAGCCAACGCTACCTGCACGTCCTTAGCTGACCGAATCGTGTTCTCAAGACGCTTACTGCAACGACTGCTTCCCGCGGCACCAAGGCGAATCTCCGGACTTATTAACCTTGCGCGTGTTCTCGGCGGTTTCTCCGTCGCGTATTTCCAGGTCCCCTGGGCCATGAAAAACGGGGCCCTACAAACGTTTGGCGTCGAAGCCGCAATCGTGACGGGACTGTTCCTCCTCATCGTGCCTGTGCTCCAGATTAAAGGCCCCGCGTTGCGTGTAAGCTCCTTCTTGGCTATAGAGTGGTTACAAACACTAACTTGGATCGTAGGCACGATACTCCATCTGAACGTCTCGATCGTGCCACAGTTCTTTGACGATGCGAATACCTACTGGTTGATGTGAGAGATCCGTCTGCGCCGCATTGCTGTTCTAGATTTCTTTGAACGATGTACACTACTTGCGCCTCGTTTTATGAATTGCAGATGCTCTGTCGTCCAACGATATCAGCGCCGCAGACTTACCCTTAAGTGGTCGGAAGCACATACCAGCATCATATCTACCGAACAGAATTTGGGACGGACATCGACCATGTCCATGAGTGATGAATGTGCGTCTCAGCTTCCCAGTTATCTCATCCACAGCCTGCGCATGCAATGGCTGAAGAACAGTGTTGACGACCCAGACGCGGTACACATCACTTCCCTCAACCGCGACTATCGAGCGTGGTCTGAGCTCGGGATGCCTCAGCACCACTTTCATCGATGACGAGAAAGACTAAGCATACCACTACAATTCTCGAGGAAATGGTGTTTAGGGCACGAGAACGCGAATAAGACTGGAAATGGACAAACATTGTACATCCTCAATAAGCTACCGTATCTTTAGAAGCTTCCACCTCACTACAAGCTGCGGCAAAATGCCAGGGCCTACCATGCACCAAACCCCACTCGCTTTCAAAGCGACCTTCCGGTCTTGGAAAACGAAGTATGGATCTAAGCGGCCCAAACCTTTACGTGCTCCTGCCTTCCCTAAGATCATCTGCACTGTCGTCATCGATGGTGGCCCTCTAGGGTGAGGATTACTGGTGCCAAATCGCCCACCGTAGGTAAGTATGTCGCCGCTCCGAGCCGCGGACGTTCCCTCTGACGAGAGGCGGCAGTGCTGTCCGGAGTCCAGGGTCGTTTCAGGAACGTTGAGTGACCTGCGTCGCTGGGAGCGACGTTGTTGCCGTCGACACCTTGGTTTGGTGAATGGATGAGCTAATCGGCGCAAATCCTAAGCATGCACTTCATGTTCACGATGTCGCCCCATCGAGACCGGCAAACTTGGGTCCGTCCAACCTTCCACTCGCGCAGCTTCCTGCCCGAGTGGACGACGGCGTAGTGATATGGGACATGAAATGAGAAAGGAGATTGGACCACGGACATATCGGATGCTTTCGTGCGCACCCCCGGCGAACAAGTCCTCCTGGCGCAGCAATGGGAGTAGGACTAGGTCATACTGGAACCCCGCAGTGGCTCTCGTGTAGAGCTGCAGCCAGAATTAGCAAGTGCACAGAACGTAGGCTATGGTGGAAACCCACGTCCGCATCTAATGTGTAGGTGAAGATAGGGCACCGTTCAACCTCGCCACATAGGAGGGATCACGCAGGCTGGGGTCGACGAGAGAGCGGGCTCCACGAAAACTTAAACATCGGTGCCGGATCATCACTCACTGTGAACCATGTCCGCGTAGGTCCCCTCGAATGTGCAGTGTGGCATTGGCGTGTCAAGCTAGAACGAGTCACGTCACTTGGCAGGGCTTTTGAGGAATGTAGCCGACTATACGCACCTGAGCGACAAAGCCGTTCCGCACTGGCAGTGCAGGTTTAGCGTCGAGTTATCCCTCCTTGTTTTAGGCGGGAATAAAGACTAGTAGGGCAGAAACTCAGATGGGTAGCCAACGGCAACAGCGGGGGACTCATCGTGCTCTTGTGCGCTGAGATTACCCCCGATGTGCAGCCTCGTTTTGGGCTTAGGAAGAGTTATGGGAGAGCAGTGGCAAAGCACTCCCAACGGACGCGCGCGTTTTCCGTGCTTCTCGGGGCGCATTCCGGCGCGCATACACTCGACCCTCTTTCTCACACCCCCTTCGTCACGAAATTCCCGTCTTCCGCTATCACTATCTCCAAACCAAACCACACCAGCTGCTGCGTGTCTCATACTGCCAGAGTCTAGGCAAGTGTACGCGAAGTGATTGTGCCAGGCGCGCCTCGCCACAAGGAGCCACTCATCGCGAGGGCTATCGAGCACCTGCAAAGCCGGCTCTGCCAGAGAGAACCTGAGATAAGAATCAAACATGTCTCTGATTAGTGATACGGAGTACGTCCTCTGCACTCTACTTCCCGAGAATGCGCCTCTTAACTTCCCCGTAGTTATCTCATCCACAGCCTCCGCGTACAATACCTAAAGCACATCGACGACCCATACGGAGCGCGTATCATCTCCCTCGACCAGAACTACCACTCGAACCCCTACATCGATGCGTCCGGCCTCGCAGATATCGAGCGGTGGCCCGAGCTGGGCATGCCCTCCAGCCCCACTCCCAGCGACGACGAATCCGCGCCCGCCGTACGACGGAGGCACTCCGGCTTTCCTGGTGCAAACCTGAAGTACACCACGACGATCCTTGGACCCACCAGGACGGGGGCGATGGGTCTCAGGGTGAACGGTAAGCGCCAGTCCATGCCCCGCAATCCCGGCCGCCTCTCCCTCAGCCGCGAGAATGCCGGTGGCAAAAGCAGCAACGAGGAGACTCTAATTACCACTGAGGTCATTGCCGCCACCCCCACGTCCCCCATGAAGCCGAGGAGCCCCCGATCCCCTATCAAGGACTCCGTTGTTCAGCCACAGAAACAGGACGCTCAGGATGGCTCGGCCCCGCCCGTTCCCGCCAAGGGCCCCGTGCTTATGTTCATCCCGAAATTCAGGGGGGCAGAAGAGATGGCGGCGCGGAGGCGACAGCGGATGGCGGCGCGAGCGAACGGACCGGGCATGGTTCGGGCACCCATGGTCGCCATGCCCATCAACCCGGAGTTCTCGTCCTCGTCTTCTTCTGAGCCGGAAGCGGAGTCGGAGGACGAAGTTGCGGCGGACGAAGACGAGGAGGAGTTTGACATGGTCGCGGACGCGGACGATGCGGTAGAGGTGGACGAGTTCGATCCGTACGTGCATTCAGTCCCTTCGTCTTTGCGCGTATGCCCATCGTCTCCACAGCGAGTTCGCCGCAAGTCGTGCAGCTGTGAACTCGGACAGTGCCTCGGAGACTGGATCCATCCTCTCAGGCGCATCCGTCGGTTCCTCAGTGCTCAATCTTCAGTACCCCCGAGTACAAGTGCACGCGCCTCCCGTCTCAGCCCCGTCCGCGAAGGCGGCGAGCGGCCGTCAGTCTCACCGGAGCACGATGACGGGAAGCTGGACGCCATGTTCGAGATGGTCACCCCGGCACCAAGCACCGCTGCCAACATAGACACAGACCCCGCTCCTGCCCCCTCCGCCACGGCTAACACACCTGCCGGAATGTTTGAACGACGCCCTGTCCCGCCAGCCCGCGCGGGTGTTTCTGCCCTCACCGCCATGCTCGCATCCACTTCCAGCTCGTCTTCCTCCAACCCGTTCACGGAGCTGTACAGCGCAATATCTGGACGGCCAGAGACGACAGTATGATCGTCCGTGTCTTCTTCCCGATGGCTCGCAAACCCAAGGACCAAGCGCTGAGCTCAGTGTCAAGAAGGACGCCACGGTGGAAGAGGTGCTTGGTAACGCGCTCTGGACGTATTGGGAAGAGAGCTGGTTGCCCCAGATCGACGAGGGGTTGAGTGGAGAGGAGACCCCAAGTGGGACATACGTTGCTCTGCAAGTGGCTGGATCTTGCGTATCGCAGAAGAGGATGGTGAAGTCGACGAAGATTGGCCTCGTGAGTAACTCCTCGTGTGTCGAGTGAGCGACAGCTCTGACCCCTCCTTTTAGCCCCTGAACGCATGCGCAAGATCTCGAACTTCAACTTGAGGCATACGCCGTCGTCGAAGCCACTCCATCACAAAGTGAGCGTTTTGTTACCACTTACCTCAAGGGATATTGACACTGACGCAACTCGTCCTTAGTTCAGCAGAATAAGATTCTCGAGGCGAAATACAGCGACGTATCTCGCGCGTGGTTGTCAAGAAGAAGTCGACAGGTTTGCTCACCCAGGCCGCTCCATCCACAAACCTCGTTCCACCGGCAGACCTGTTGGGCATCTCAAGCAGCGCGTTCGGCTCCATGGGCTCATCAGTGGGGCTGTCGAGCTCGTTGGGTCCTTCTTCGAGCTCGGGTCCTCCGCTCTTCCTCCGTATCCGCATCGCGGTTCTGCCGACGAGCCAGGCCACGTCTCTACCACGATCCAAGCGTACGCAACTTCATGCATTCCTTTACCATGGATGTCACTCATACAACGGTTGCAGCTCTGGCGGCATGTACATGCAAGAGGTGTTAGAATTAGTCTGTCAGAACCAGAAACGCGGCTTCACCGATCCGAAGGAGTACGCGCTCGTGATCGAGACCAAAGAGGCCAAAGTGAACATCCCACTCGACCGAACGGTCAGGAGTCTTCAAGGGAGACGCGACCTCATCCTTATGAAGAAGAACCTGCTTCACGAGTACGGTGTGGAAATGCGTGAGCGCAAGGCCACCAACGATCCAAACGGTCCGTCCATCAAATCTCGTTACGGACGAAAAGCTGACCGTACTTGCTACATCAGCGTCGATCTTTACTACCGATGTCTCCATTCAAGAGCAGACTCTCAGCAGCATGCTCGATCTCATGCAGGCCTACAGGGTAAGCGGTGTATTGCTCGTGTTGCGACGTGTGCTTACCAGCTCCACAGAAATACACCGTGTATCGCAAGTTGCCGATGATGGTAACGCGTAGTGCCCGTGTACTCACGATCGACGGAGGATACATTCACGTTCGTGTACTCTTCATAATGGACTGCTCTCCAGCACTGACTTAAAATACCAGATCATCCCAGGCGCCACGAAGGCGAAGCACGTCTTCGACAGCGGCAAGACATCATCTTATCACCTCAAGAGCGTCGTTGCGTGCCAACAGTCGAGCAAAAATGCTGCGACTTTCAAGCTCGTCGTGCACAGCGGCGCAGAGCGCAACAAGCGTTACGAGTTCGAGGCGGAGAACCCGAAGATTGCCAGTGAGTTCACGAAATTATACCTCGCCCGTAACTGGGTCATGTCTGATGTGATCTCGTGCTCAGACGAGATTGTTTCCACAATTCGTGCATTGAAGGCCGCTATGGAGAAGCCCGGAGGCGGAAAAGCGTCGAGGAGAAATACTCGTATAGGACCCTCTTCGCGCCCGCCAGGTGTATGAGTTGGATGGAGCAGTGTATACAGAGTGTACGATTACGACGGGTTCACATGCGACATTCTGTCGCTTGCATATCTAACCATCCCAGTTCGACCCCTCCACAAAGCGGACTTGCAAATGTGCGTTCATAGAGCTCACCGGTCACCAGAACCTAGTGTCCCCTAACCAGTACCGAACTCTACCTCTTTGTAATAACCATCTCACAAACGCAGTACGAGTCTTAAGAGACGCGCCGTGTTCCAACGCTCGATTTAGCTGGGCTTTGTGCAGCATGCATATGCCGGGAGGTTGGTGAATTGCGTTCACGAATTAGTGCAGTGTGATATATACTATGAGAGGCCTATGAAAGGCCGTCAGCAAAGGCGGGCGCGGTAGGTCTAGATTTACTCACCAGTATGATAGGCAGCCCTCCTACCATGCCCGACAAATCACCTCTCCTCTCGGAAGCCTCAGCTCCAACGCCTCCCGTGCCTCCACCCACTGGTGCTCCCGGCTCTGCGTCTTCACGATCGCAATCTCCCCCATCCGCAGCGGCTTCACGTTCTGGACGTGCCGTCCCGTGCACAGTCGCCGGATGTCGTTGCTGTCCATGAACACCGGCTTGTTGGGCTTGCTGACGAGCTCAATGCCCGTCAGCACCGGCTGGTCCTCGCGGTACTTGAGCTCCGCCCATATGCGCTTCTCCGCGTCGCCGGCGAGGAGGAAGTCGTCGGGCGACGGCGCCTTGATGGTGCCGCGGGTGACGTTGGAGAGGAAGCCGTTGCGGAGGAGGATAGAGAGGATGGCGAGGTTTTGGGTGTTGTGGTGTACGGCGATGCGCTGGTGCCGCGTGCGGAACGCGTTTTGGATGTGCGAGCAGAGATTGTGTGGGAGGACCATGGCGAGACTGCGAAAGACGCGTCTAGGGGAGTTGGGTGCACGGGTGGGGGCGTACGTAGAGAACGCACCTGGCCAGGGCCTGCGGACATGCAAGGGAAGAGGCGCCGGAATATCCGGGGCGCCGGCGGAGTCCCTTCTGTCGGTTGCTCAGCCGTACGCAGTTCGCTCCGAACAGGTCGGCAGACCCTCTCTAGTATGACAACACAGAGAAGCTGTTTGTTCTTGTCAAGCAAGGACGGGCCTGAACTAGATGATTATATAGGTGTCGGAGCACCAAATCTATGGCTATTCTGGAAGCTGCACTTTCTGGCGATACGGAGCGAAGTTAGGAGCATCTCATACGTGACGGTTTGTGTGCGCAGACGGCATCGTGGATGAAGCATACCGTCCCAATAATAAGACTTAATAAGTGACGTGAGCCCGGAATTTGCCAGAGCTCACATGGGCTGTCACTCCAAGTCTCTCCTGAGGGTCAGCGCTTCAGCCGCGGCTTGAATTCGTCCCCACGACTCCCTCCCAATTCCTGAGCCTTCATCCTTTTCTCTGTCTCTGTCCCTGTCCCTGTCTTGATTTTTGCTCCACATTCCCGGGTCTATTTCACATCTCTGTACGATTATGGATGAAGAACAGGCCATCGCAAGGTTCAGGGCATGGCTTGCAGACGAGGATCAAAAGCCCCGGGACCATACCCTCCTCTTCCCGAACGAGGTCCAGTGGAGGGATCACCAGCAATGGCTTGAAAAGCATGGGTATCTCCTTCGCCCTCGCCTCCGACCTGGCTGGGTACCCTCCTGGACGGGTACCAAGAAACTTTGGGTCTTCTGTGAAGACGGATGACCAATATCTGTACGTCTTCTGTTTGGGTGCATCTATCACGCTAACGCCACCGACAAGTGGCCTTGGGCAGACGCCATACGTATGTCAAACGGCGAAGTCGTTGTTATCAAACGTATTTCCAAGAGCACAAATCCGTACGAAGTTGACATTTCTCGCATGTTCTCTGCTGGGCTCCTCGCCTCGGACCCTCGCAATCACTGCGTGCCCGTCTACGACATTCTGCAATCCCCGCTTGACGATGACATAGTCTTTATCGTCATTCAATCCCTTCGCCCGTTCAACGCTCCGCGTTTTGGCACCATGGGGGAAGCTCTCGAATGCATACGGCAATTTATAGAGGCAGGATTCGGCTCGTTTTTGACTTTGAACTGTATGTAACTGACGACGGGTCGCAGGGCCTCCAATTTATGCATGAATATCGCGTCGCTCATCGGTCAGTAGAACCACGTATTATACCCTCCCTGTTAATCTGATGCGTGTTCTTTGTCAGTGACATCAAGAGGAACAACGTGATGATGTCCCCCGTACCATTTCTGTCAGAGATACCGCACCCCATCTTCGACAAAAAGAGCTATGATTTCCGTCGCAAGATCACGCGCACCACGCGCACTGCGGCGCGACCCAAATATTGCTACATCGACTTCGGAATCTCGCGTAGATATCCACAGAACTGCATATCTCCTCGCAAGCCTCCGGTCTAGGGTAGAGTACGGACCGTTCCTAAGTTCCAGGACTCCGACAAGCCGCATGACCCATTCCCTACCGACGTGTACTATCTAGGCGAACTCTTTCGGCAGCATTTCATCCTTGTGAGTATCCGAATACAAACCCATAAAGGGGCTCACACCTGTCTGCAGAAAAGCCATGGGTTCGAGATATTGGAGTCGTTGGTAGCGGATATGATCCAAACGGATCCTTCCAGGCGGCCTACCATGGAAGAAGTCGCTCAGCACTTCAGCAAGATCCTCGCTGACATGAGCCCATGGAAGCTACGCTCACGCATCGTTCACAGGGAGGAGTTTGCCATCACTGGATTTTTCAGAGCCATTGGCCACGTGTTCCGGACGATGCGTTACGTCGCATCGAGGACACCCCTTCTTCCCACTCCTCCTCCATAAAGTACGGTTTGCTGAACCCTCATCTGAACGCCCCCGCATCTTGCTGTCGATTGCTATCGAGCCCATTGTGAAATTCCTTTTCAAGTGGCTATCCGTCGACTACTGAAGCGCACGCTTTCTGCAGATGGAAAACTTATCGCCTCGGGCATCGCTTCTACATCAGCAAAAGGTGTTTTCCACGGTAGCGCCCGATAGCACGCGACACCGCCATATCGGGACAGGTCGTCTATTGTCTGCACGACAAATGATGGTAGCAGAACGGCAGCAGCTGACATTCATTCGTCTTTGCTATGAAATTTGATCGCATTTTGTGGCCGCATACAGGATATGATGTATTTACTACCGGCACTAGTAGCTTAAACAGAAAGCTGTAGTCGATGACCGTCTATGATCATGCGCTCCTTCAAGGGTGAATCATGGGACGCGTGGGGTGCATAAGAGGTTCGCATTGAGCTATACATTCGATTTGCAAGGACGCGAACAGTGTGCGCGGCAGAGAACACGGTGCGCGCGAGGATGGACGGACGTCGGCGCGGGCGCCTGTTCAATCGCTTGCGGGCCGCGGAGTCCTCCGAAGCTGTCCGGCGACGGCGACGGCGAGTCCCACCTTGCCTCCTCCCATCCTCCTCTGTCCCCCTAGTTTGTTCTTGACGCTTCTTCTTTTTCGCTTCTCTGCGGCATCTCGTCGTGCTATGAAAATCCTCTTCTTCATCAGAATGTCTGCTTCTAAAGTGGGACACGCGATCCAAACACGGAACATCGGCTCGTGTCCTTGCTCATTTGAGCATTGTTTTCCATTAGGTGCGCATTTCATCTCCCCCTTGCGTTCCTTGAAGCGACCCAGTTCCCAGACAGCGAGGCGGGAGCAAATAGTTCATTGCACATAGAACGAAGTCCTCACTCTCGCGGTGGCAGAATATGCGCGGGAGCAAAACCATGACACTCACCTGGAGGACCTCGACCTTCCGCACGACGCTCACATGCGAGCGCGAGCTCTTGAAATTTACAGGAGAAATGTAGCATCGCACGGCGGGGTCGTTTGGGCATCGCAACCTGGCTCGTCCTACGCCCAGCGCGTGGTCCGTGCTCGTGAGGCCAGTGCTCATGGGTATTCCAAGGTGCGCTGGTCACCCCCTCTCATGGTGGACGTCTAAATCATACCGTGTCGGGATATCTCGCTTGCCCTAGGTGCCCCGATAGGGCGGCCAAGTATACGCATGCGCCCGTTGTAGCCATGTGCGCTTCAGCAACGTCCAGGGTTCCTGGGGGGAGCGTGGTACGTCGACGCTTTTATCCGCTTCTATACGTACCGCGAGCTATAGCGAGGTCGCACCTCGCCGTCACCGCGACGCTCGCTCAGGGCATGCCGCTTTTCATTCGCACGCATGGTTATGTGGGTCATGTCCGACCGTAGAATCCCGCGCTCTTATCGAATGATGTGCGGGGTGAACACCTGTACGTCTATCCTCTCTGTGTTTCTACGTCCCTGATGCCGGCTGCCAGACATGCTATTCAATGCACTCTTTGTCAAATTCCATTCTCTCCGCAAAGTTAGGCCTCCCGCTGTGGCAACTGTAGGCATACAATACGTAATTGAAGCTGCTCAACAACGTCGATTTCGAGCTCGCCAAGCAGGTCGTTCAGAACGTCGGCGAGCCCGTCTCGACTCTCCTCTAAACCCGCGTGATCCAACGCCGGACCCTCTTTCCGCGAAGCTCTCCCAGCTCGCCACCTTCACCGCGAGCCAACGATCACGCCGCATTGCGATTCTTGTCGTCGATGACTTCAACCATGCGTGGGTTGACGGCACCCCCACTGCGCTCAAGGCCGGAATGGTGACCATGTGGATCGTCGGGCCAGGCTGGAGGCCTGTGGTACCCCGCGGACCACCACTATGGGGGTCAGCGAAGCGCTCTGTTCGACGCCATCGTCGTCGCGAGCAGCGCGGCAAACGCCCGCACTGGGCACTGGGCGAGGGCAGTGAGTGGGTCGAGAGTTAAGTCAAGATATATATCGCTGGGAGACTTACTAATATGGAGGTCCGTGTTGGTAGCGACATTCTGAAGTCCAAAGGTTGCTTACGGTGATTTCTTGCTAATTGTTGTGACTCGATGCGGCGGCGCCGCAGTGGCGTCCCGCTTTGACCTCCTCTCGGTTGTTCCGAGACATGGACGCGTGTGCAGGCATGCCGCCTATTACTGGACTCAACCCGCGACCACCATCATCCCCCAAGTGCGATGTGCCACTCACGCTCGCGCACGACCATGTATCAAGACGTGGTGAGCTCCTCATCATTATTTGCTCCCAGCATCTCGTTCACCGTACCCACACTTTCGACATCGACATGGCTCCTCTCATGTCAGACGTCTCGTCGCCCTCACGGCCGCCACTCTGCGTCCTAGGTTCCACCTCCACGAAGCCAACACGACCACCCTCTCTCTACATTTCCGCATCTGCGGACTCGACATGAGTCACGAGGTGTGGTTCGCAACGGGGTGAGCTCGGTGCACCTCCTGAACGCGAGGCTTCAAGTTATGGCGCTTATAGGGGCGGGTCGGTCACATGTGATGAGCCACCGTCCACACGAGGTGTGAACTTTGGTTAAAATATCCCCTTCCGCCTCTTCTCCTCCTCTTCACACTGATTCCTCAGCCTTGCCGACAGTGTCAACGACTCAACGTTGCTTCCATCGGTAACCACTGACCTATCACCAATTCGTGTGCCCTCGATCGACTCGCTGTACTCGCAAGCAGGGTGGTCTCAGTGGCCCGGACCTCCTGCTCATCGCGCGCCCCGACATGATAATCTCTCACAACTACGGCATCTTCATCAGGACGAGGGCATGATCGCCCTCCACGGGTCCTTTCTCATCGACTCTATGAAGGTATCCTTAGGTGCGTCCGTATTGGAGCAGCATACGTTCGACGGCTGATCGTGCGTTCGGTGGGGCCGGACAAGCAATCACGATCAATAACCTCCCCATCAACCGCTCGGTCGAGGAGACGATCCGGCTCGTGAAGGCGTTCCAGTTCACCCAGTGGATGCGTCTCTCTTCCTCCGCGTTCCCTGTCGCCGCTCCCGCTGACCTCTCCTTCAGCCTCACACCCCCTTCCCCTCCCCCGTTTGCGACGCAGCCGCAGGAAGAGCATGGTGAGGAGTGAGGGAGCGAAGACAATGAAGACGCGAGCATCTACGCTCAAGGCGACCACCTCCCTGCCCCCAACCAATTAACCCTTTCGCGCCCATGGTGCCCGACCTGTCTATCCCGCCGCACTCAACCCACCTTTCTGCGCTCTCCACACTGATTCCTCTATCAGGTAAGCAATCTCTAGATGCGAATTCTCTACAGGCCGTTACTGACCACTTCGATAGTACTCACGATAGGGAACACTTCCTTCAATTCGGGGAGATGTGCTGGTTGAGAGGCTTCAAGTACTCGGCTACATCACGATTCACCGACTACGTAAGTTCTTTGTTCTGCTAATGTGTGCGTTGTGTAGAATACCCGCTGTTTCATATTTACCCCAAATGGATTATTGCGCGATTGAACCATATATGTGTGATTAGATGCGAGCCCCAGTGTACGACGGAAGACGATAATCTTCCGCAGGGTGCTGTAGGTTCTCTGTCATCTCCTCCGCTAACTCTGACCTCTTATCGTGTAGCGCTATCATCTCATGCGCCACAGATGACCGATATACGGTCGCGCGCGCACTCAGACCTGATAGCCCTGCCCGCGAGAATCGATCATCAGTTGATAGCGGAAGAAGCAGACGGCCGTACAATACGGGATACTGCATTCTTTGGATACTAATCTACCTTCTATTGTCTTCGCTAGCACTAACTACCGTACGCTACAAATGACCCAGTGCACGATCATACGCTATCGTTTCTGCACCTACTTTGCTGATGTAACTGCGGTGGATATTCATGTTTTTGTCACACAACTTGCTCCAGCTCAATCCGACTCAATGGCATGCTTTTACGCAGGACATAGCTTGGAGCGGTGAGCGACACATTCACTGCGTCATGGAGGCTCGTGAAGGATGAGACGTGTACGGGACGTGGGCAGATGGTCTGTCTACTACGCCCCGTAGACATCTCATGTGAGGCGCCTACGTTGAGTAGTGACCGGTCATGGGTGCCGCTTGGCCAATCAGACCCTGCGTAATTGGAGCTCTCCCATAGCGCAGTGTGGCTGGGAG
>NW_025954796.1:0-12661 GCF_022376455.1 Epithele typhae | reverse complement strand
TGTGAAAAGTATTGGGACAGGCACTTCACAGGCGCTCGTTGGCTGCCTCTTCTCACATCGGAATTCGACCACTTGTGGCTTCCTTCAATTCTGGGAATAGTTCGAGGACTGTGTTCAAATGGATTAGACCACATTGCTAGTTTGGCTCAGGTCCGGGCACGCATTCAGCATCTGGAATACATGTTTTTGGATGAAGTGAGCATGGTGAACTGCATGGATCTCTATTCTATATGCGCTAAAATGTGTGCTTCTCTAACAAATGATGGCACTCCATTTGGAGGTATTAATATGATTCTTGCTGGTGATTTTGCCCAGCTGCCTCCTGCAGTAGGTGGTGCACCCTTGTTTTCAGGTGAAGTTGGACGTGTTATCCATCACACACACTCTCATACCCAGCAACAAATGTCCATTGGGAAAGCATTGTGGCACCAATTCACTACCACAGTAATATTGAGGGAAAATATGCGCCAGAAGTCACAAAGCCCAGAGGATGCAAAGCTTTGTGTTGCCTTGGAAAATCTCAGGTACTATGCCTGCACACAATCTGATTATAAGTTGTTGCAGTCCAGAGTTGCTAGCTGTGCACCAGGCAGACCCTCTCTCAATGATCCAAACTTCAAGTATGTCTCCATTATCGCCCGATATAATGCTGTGAGGGATGGCATAAATGAAAAGTCTGTGGCTCAGTTTGCAAAGGATCATGGGAAGGAACTAGTAAATTTTTATTCTATGGACAGACTAGGATATAATATGAGTGAAGACATGCCAAGGTATACCCGTAAAAAAGCAACCAATCCCCTTAGAAAAACAAAGATTGCCTTTACTGAACTCCGAGATCTATTGTGGAGTTTGGATCCAAAAATGACTACACATATGCCTGGAAAGCTGTCTTTGTGTGTTGGAATGCCAGTGATGATTAAAAACAATGAGGCCACAGAGTGCAGAGTAACCAATGGTGCTGAAGCAGAGATTGTAGGCTGGAAGGCCAAAGACATTGATGAAGACAAGCAAGCACTGATAGCACTCTTTGTTAAGCTCAGCTGTCCCCCAAAACCTACTTGGTAGGAGTGGGCCATTACTGGCAGAAAACGATTAATGAGATGTGGAATATAATGAGAAGCTATGAGAGACCTTAATATGCTACATTTAATGTTGTGTTAAACACCACTACTATCACCACAGACAGACAAGAACAGAACATATAGCAGAAGTCCAAACATTGTGGAAGCTAGGACTAAAGTGCTTACTATGCATCAAAGCCAATACAGTCACAACACCCTGTGTTATAGCTGCCCTTGTCAATTTGTGCTGTATTTGATTTTACAGAGGCAGAATACACACTATCATTCTACATGCCAGACCAGTCATATAGGCCTTCTGCATAGCTTTCTGATGTATATACAATCACCCCAAACAGATAAGAACTGAGTCACAGGAGTTATCCAAAGTTAGTAGGCACCAGTGATAACATCTATACTGTGCCTCATCTAATGCATTTAAAGCAAGATGTGAGTGCATCAGCAACACACTCTAGTGGCTGCTTTCATGAATATATCAGGATTTTAGGCAATTGATTGGATTTTACAAAGCCTGAATACCCATTGTTACAACCAGGCCTGCATAGCACAGCCACATGCAGAAAAAGCGGCACTACCAGGGATTGAACCCAAGGCTCCTGGGTCCCCCACCCAGCAGCTGACTAGCTGAGCTGAGCTGAGTTTGAAAAAAGCGTTCAAAACAGGCACCCTAGCTGCACTTTCAGCCACTGTGGCAGCTGTGGCAAGGGCAGAAGGGGCAAATAGTGCCAAACAGTGTCCATATATGGAGAGGCATGGGGAGGCTGCTGACAAAGATTGGGTAGCACAGCCCCACAAAAGAGGATGGATTGCAGCCAGGGCTTGTGGATGACAATTTTAGGTGGCTGGGTGTGGCTTGCAGTAGCTGGCAGTGGTGGCTGTGGCTGAGCGAAAAAAGCGCCCAGAGCCTGAGATGGGCTGGTGGCTGGTCCCAGGCTCCAAACATGCTATTATGGGCTCAAAGCATAAAACAATAAAACAAAGTACATAGATCATGTGTGCAGTGCTACTACTAGCCTACTACCAAAAATGAAGCAAATCAGAGCATAGAAAGGAGATGAATGGACACAGCTTGTGGATGTAGCAATGCAATGGCGCTCTGAAATAAACACCGTTAATGCTGTGCTAACCCACACTGTCAGTATGCGCACAGGTGGGGCAAAATGCGAACTGGGGGATGAATGAGAGGTTTACAGAAAGAGCACACCTGGGAACAATCTGGCAGTGTTCTGGGATTGATGGGGGATGGAAAGGGAGGCACAGTGACATCAAGTACCATGGAGATGAGCAAATATATGAAAGCATACCTACTAACACCCACAGACACCCAAAGCTTACCAGAGAGTTGAAGAGAATGCTGAATCCATCTCACACAGAATTGGTCTGTGCTCCAACAACCGGCCACCCAAAGTGGCAATGTCACAGGCATCTAGGCTCAAAACCACGCTCTAAATCAGTGCACGAGTAGGCATGGTACAGAAGCACAGGGACTGTAGGGGGGCATCCTCCACTCATGAGCACTGACTTTGGCCAAAAGCCAGGCTACAGAGGTGAAGGGTGGATGAGAGTCCCCAAGAGAGGAGGAGCAGTGGCAGCAGGGATGAGAGTGCGCTGCTGGTGCTTATGTAACCCTTTTCTCACACACCTTATTAGGCGACTGCATATGAGAACATTGCACACCTCCCTATTGTTCATTTCTTGTCTGTTTCTTATGATTTAAACTATTCCAAGTACGTCTTCAAAGTGGCTTTCGAATTATATATGTTACATAAGCATATTCCCAGTCCCAGTGCTATAACTCAGTCAACACTGCCAAGCAGTAGTTGCTACAGTATAGCAGCTGCAATGCACAATACATAATGTAACATGTATGTCTTGTAGCCTCCAAAGAGGTTTTCTAATGTACCTGCATATATAGTGATTGGCTCAGCAACAAGCTTATAACAGCCATACACTATACAGATAGTGTGCTACCAATGTTACTCAACCCATTCACCACATGCACTTCCTGTATCACATGACATAAATATGAATCCCTCTCATCAATGCACATTGAACACACTAAGATCATCTGAGCTCATACCATTAGTTACAACATATAGACATATGTCATAGTCCTTACAGGGCTGAAACTACTACATTCATATGAGCGCTTTGTTTACATCTAGACTGGCTACTATGCAAAATTGCTTCACAAATATAATCAACATTCTAGGGAATTGATCTGATTTACCAGTAGGCAGGCATAGGTGCAATGGCAGAGACAGGGCATTACAGCCACTGGTTGTCAAATAATTACAGAAGCCTCACTTTGCTGAAATCAGCCCTTCACAAATTGAATTAATTCCTATAACTCTTGAGTATATTCATAGCAATAGTACACATAGTGTCTCACTGAAGCCCCAAAGAGCGCCTACCTCAGTCCAGTTGAATAGGTGTAAACACTAACAGGCACTACAAAGTGTAACAGAGAGTGAATCACTGAGCCAAAGTGGCAGTGCAAACCCAGCGCTAGTGGAACCTAACCCAGAGCTAGGGTGATGGGAGTAAGTAGAAAAACTATGCATAGGAAGTGGCTGTGCTAGTCAAAATTAATTGGAGTCTGAAGCAGATTCCCACAGCGTTGAGTTAAGGGTGTCGTGCATCGCAGCTAGAGCTCACCTCATAAAGAATGATTTATTTGTACATTGTAAAGGTCTTCTGAGGTTTCCCCTTGTTGGCAGCCTCTACCAGCTGCATAGAATATGTGTATCCCGCTGCACACCACACCTCCTTCTTTGCATCCTCTAGCACTCCTGACTTCTACCACTTCTGTTGTTGTGCTCAGTTTGCGTTGATACACTCAAATACACATCAGAAAAAAACACAATTTGCATATTAGCCCTACTTTTCTCTAACACATCTATTCAGCAGACTTTTGGCTCTAATGTGGTCTAATGCAACTAATCACCCGACTTTTAGACCACATGAGAACCAGCACATCTAACAGCAAACATATTAGGTCTCACATCTTACTAATGTGTCCTAATATGTCTAATGTGTCACATATTTACACCCATTAGAAGATAGTGAGGGTGCATAATACTAACACTCTAACTCCTGCAATCTGATACTAAACAGTTTCTATCAGAGACAGCAACTGGACCCAAGTGAGAACCCTAACATCACTCAGTGCACTAATTCACAACAATATAGATGTGTGGGAAAGACGAAATATATTGGTAACTAACATAATCTAACTACACTAGTAATGAAGGTGTGTCTATTAACACACTCTCACTTGCTCCAGAAACCTCCTATAGCAAGATGAGGGTGCAGGTGACAAAGGTGGGGTGATGATGTCAATGAGGTGGCAACACAGATGAGCAAGCGGGTGACAGGCAGGCAAGGTGAGTAGCATGGTGAAGTGGGCCACACATGAGGCAAACAATGTGGATGTGGGCGAGGTCACCAACACGGTAACATGGGCGAGGTCGGCAATGTGGACATTGGCATAGGGGCGACGAGGATGAGAGCGGGCAATGTGGGCAATGAGAATATGAACAATGGGAGCATTAACAATGTTGACAAGGGTTTGGTAGGTGACACAGGCGAAGTGAACGACATAGGTGGGCAATGCAGATGATGTGAATGTGGCCAAGGTGGGTGATGTGGACATTGACGTGAGAACATGTGTGACACGACATGCATGAGAGTGAGATGGACAATGCAGCTGGCCAATACGACACCAGCAAGGGTGAGGTGCATGATGTGGGTGGGCAAAGTGAGGCCCCCACAAAGAAGCCAGGCCATTGTGGGCAACAATCCAGCCCCAGCCACAACCACATTTGAGAAGCAGCAGGTGAGCAATGTGTGACATAGCAGCAATGGCCACGCAACACAGCTGCATCGGTGGAATGAGCATCCATGCACGCCTGTTAGAGCATACCTCTTGTGGGAATGGGGTTGTGGTATGGGCAGAGTCTGGAAGGTAGTGGGCGAGATGGGGAGTGCAGGAGGGGACAACGGTAGACTCACCAAGACCAGAGGGGCCACAACAGCCCATTGAGGAAGCAGCAGGTGAGGGGCGCATTTGAGTGCTCCTCGAAGATGTTGTGCTGAGAGGCAAAGACAAGGAGGTTAGGGAGGAGAACAGGGTGGATGTGAAGAATGGGGAGGAAGGGGAGGTCAAGAAGATAAGCATAACTTGAGAGTGACGTGCTGGCAGTACCAGATGCATGAGAATTGACGCACATTGCATGAACTCCAGCACTTGGCGCTGCTAGCACCCTCGATGTTGATGTTCTCTCTGTTCTCATCGTTTTCTAGCCTCACTTGCCTGTCTCACACTTGCCTGTTTTGCTCTCATTCTCCCCACCACCTCACCCGTATCAATCTGTATCATCCACATTGCCACATCGCCCACTTCTTCTGTCTCACATGTGCGTCACCCATCTCGCTCATCTGGCACTGCACCCGCCTCGTCTATCTCACTTGCAACTCTTGCCTTGCCTTGCCTGCCTTGTCTGTCTCATTCATCTTGTCAGTCTCACTTGTGTCGCTCACCTCTCCCGTCTTCTCGCCCATCTTGCACTTATATGTCCCGCCCATCTCACCTTTGATGTGCGTCCCCCATTTTGTGCACACCTCGCACCTCGCTCGTCTCGCCCTGGTTCTGTACTTCACGTGCTTTGTTGGTCTTGCCCCTTGCTTGCGTCACCCATCTGGCCCACTTCGCCCATGTTACTCATGTCTGTCGCCACCTCCGTGTTGCCTACATTTTGCCCATGTCACCCTCTTGTTGCCTGTTTTAGCACACATCTTGCACCTTGCTCGCATCCCCACCTCAACCAGACATCTCCTATGTCTCCTGTGTCACACATCCTCTGCATCTTTGAACTTGCCACCATTGTAATACAATTTCCCACATCACTGCCTCCTCTGTCTCGTCCGCATTTTGCCTGTATTGCACCTCTCTCATGGCATCCACCTAGCTCACACGATTCATGTCTCACCTCTGTGTCACTGCATGACCTACCTCACCCCACCTATGGTTACCCCAATTGTAATACAATGGCCTAGGAGCCTGCAAAACTTGTTTTGTTAACTCCCACCACATTGTCATTGTACTATATCCTCACCAGGGCATTGTAATAGGTTCTAAGTCTGATGACAGAACATCTTCAGCCTTGTAATAAGACTTGTTTCTAATAACAGAGGGTACCTACACTTGTAATAAGTTGATATTCTAATAACAGCACCCTTCCAGAGCTGTGGTAATTCCCGTTTCTAATAACAGAAGATTCTCAGGGCTGTAATAAGTTGATATAATAATGACAGAGCATCCCTAGGCCTGTAATAAGCCCCGTTTCTAATGACAGAGCATCTCTAGGTTTGTAATAAGCCCCATTTCTAATGACAGAATGTCCTCAGAGCTGTAATAAGTTGATATCTTAATGAAAGGCATCCCCAAGCCTGTAATAAGTCAATTTCTAATGACAACAGTCTCTGAGGCTTGTAATATGCCTTGTTTCTAATTACGTAATATCTCCAGGGCTGTATTTATAGCTCCACAACCATTACCCTGATCACCATCTGTCTTGCTGCAGTATGTTCATTATCTACTGTCTAAACTGATACTACTCTCAAATTATTATCAGCATACACTTCAGACATATCCATCCTTATCTTTCTTCCCATCAATTCCTTTTCCTGACTATAACATATCATCTGTAGTAGAAACAATGTACACTTTTGCTTCACAGCTGCACCTCTCACTTCACACAAACCTGCAATTCAGCCCACACAGCCACTAAAATGGTGTAATGACTTAGGGAACATGTTTGAGTATGTTATTGAACTTGATTGAGCATCACTGCCATACTGGGGGTAAGTACATCACTCCATGCTTGTATATATGGGTGTTATGTGGAGAGTTTTCATGCCACACTTTGCAGCTTAGTACTGCATTCCAGGCCCCAATGTGACATCTCAGCCATTTCTTGCCCGATCAACAAGATTCTTTTTGCATCTTGAAGCTGTGTTCTATCTGAGTTAAGATCAAGCACATGTGCCACTGACAAGTCGTCTCAGATCAGGTGGTAAAATACTGGTGAGATATGAGTTTACCAATGCTATCAGATGTGCAATAAGAGATTCAAAACTTGATGTTGGTTTGGCTTTACAGTGCCGAATTGTTGCAGCAAGCGGTATGGCGATCAGAGCAATGGTTGTGGAGCTATAAATATAGAGGTATTGAACATGCACAGATGTGCAGGGACATGTTCATAGTGTTTCATGTCCAAATGACATCTAAAGTGTGTTTGCATATGTCAATGCAAGAGATTAAAACAAACCCAATGCTTATCGGAAGATGTGGTGCTGAGATATCAAGCTATCAAAAGTGCTGTGGCTGAAGCGTAATCAGCAATCTAATCTAGATTGTGTGCATTTTTCCCAATTGGACTTCAATCCAGTCTATTAGAGAGAGAACCACATACTATGCAAAAAGAACGGAGGGGATCCATCCACAATTCCCAATTCTAGTGAATGTACCTATCAGTAAAACTGGGGGTACACCTGTATCTCTGCTAATACTGCTCCAAACAATATGCTCTTGGATGCGTTTGGAAGCTACATCATGCCCAATTTGATATATATATAGTGCCTGGCCGTTTTCCTATCCCACCTAGCTGTGCAACCCCTACCGTTTACGTGCAGGAACCAGCTATTGCAACAGGGATCTGCTGCTATCCACTACTATTGACAGCTATCTTTTAGACAGCTAGTATTCACCCAATTGGGGGCTGCAGGGTAGGGTAGGGTACCTGTATGCCAGGTATTAATGGCCAGATGGGCCAGCCATGATATGAGGCTATTAATAGCTAGACAGCACCTGACGTGACTTATTACAACTCTGAGGATGTTCTGTCATTACAAGCACAAAGGGCTGCTGTTATTAGAATATCTGCTTATTACAGCCCTGGAGATATTACGTAATTAGAAACAAGGCATATTACAAGCCTCAGAGACTGTTGTCATTAGAAATTGACTTATTACAGGCTTGGGGATGCCTTTCATTAAGATATCAACTTATTACAGCTCTGAGGACATTCTGTCATTAGAAATGGGGCTTATTACAAACCTAGAGATGCTCTGTCATTAGAAACGGGGCTTATTACAGGCCTAGGGATGCTCTGTCATTATTATATCAACTTATTACAGCCCTGAGAATCTTCTGTTATTAGAAACGGGAATTACCACAGCTCTGGAAGGGTGCTGTTATTAGAATATCAACTTATTACAAGTGTAGGTACCCTCTGTTATTAGAAACAAGTCTTATTACAAGGCTGAAGATGTTCTGTCATCAGACTTAGAACCTATTACAATGCCCTGGTGAGGATATAGTACAATGACAATGTGGTGGGAGTTAACAAAACAAGTTTTGCAGGCTCCTAGGCCATTGTATTACAATTGGGGTAACCACAAGTGCTCATCCGTCTGTGTTGCCCATGCCCACGTCACTCACACCCACATTGCCCGTGCCTGTGCCTGCATCCACATTACTCTCACTCATATGGTATCTTGCGTGTCCGTGCTTCCCACTTTGTCCGTGTATGTTGCCTGCCTCACCCGTGTCCCCTATCTTGTGCCTGCATCCATATGGCCTACCTTGGCCAGGTCCGCATCACCTACAATGCTTACCTTGCTCACCTCACTCTTGCCCATGGCATCTGTCTCACCCATGTAGATGTGTCACCCACAGCTTTTGTTTAGTGTCTTTGTTTGTAGTCTATAATGTACCTTATGATGAACAAGAATATATTTGCTTCTCCTTCACGTTTGTGTGATCTATTGAGTGATATTGAAATATATTATGGGCTTAATACATGCCTACTGTGTATCAATTAGTTCTACAGACCTCCACAATTGCAGTAGTTAGACACTAGTTAGACACTCATTAGAGCTAATTAGTGTTACGGACACCATGTGTACGCCTACCCTTTTTCTTTTCGTCCTCGTCATCTCCGTCATGGACTATGCCTCGCGGCCTCAGGGGCTACTGTAACACCACCCCTGTCTCTGCCTCATGCTGCTGTGCAGCCTTGTCTCGGACATGCACGAACCTCATGGCAGCCTCACAACGTCCTACCTCCTTACACACCGCAGCCATGACTCGTACTGACTTGTATGGACTTGTTGTATACATATGGTTACCTCACCTCTCATGCACCGTGGCCTCGAGGCCTTTGTACTTATAAGAGGGACAAAGCAGCATAGCGCTCCCCATCTTTCGACCTCTGTGATAACTATAGTGTCTATGCATGGGAGGCGTCTGGCAGAAGGACAAGTCAGCTTCCTCACGCGCTCGAGTGGTGGCAAGATGCGTGAGGAAGCCGGGCGAGCCCCCGCCAGTATATCTAGAAGCGGGGACTCCTCAAACGAGAACGATCAACGCCCGCGCGCCCAAGCCACGCGAGCGTCCATTAGTCCGAACCCGGTCATCAACGTTCATGGCCGCCCTTTCCCCGGCCCGGCCCGCCAGCCGTCCGAGGACGTGCTAACCCGCTCCCGCTGCGCGCGTGCTCCGCCCGCGTGCCGACCACAACACGCCCCTCAGCGCGGCAGAGGGACCAAGCCGTAGAACTCGGCGAGGTGGTCCATGCGCGAGCGCCCCAAGCCCTTCGTGAATACGTCGGCGGGCATGTCTTCCGTGTGCCTGTACCCGAGCGCGACATCCTTCTTCTCGACCAGCTCGTGGATGTAGTGGTACCGGAGGTCAATATGCTTCGTGTGCGAATGGTAGGCGTTGTTCTTCGCGAGGTCGAGTGCGGCGATGTTGTCGCTGTACAAGCGCATGGCGTAATCCGCGAAGGCCGAGTCGTAGGCCTCCATGAGCAGCCCGCACAACCAGACCGCCTCTTTGCCCGCGTGTGTAAGGCCTATGTACTCCGCCTCGGTGGTGGAAAGCGCGACGACAGCTTGATGCTTCGCGGACCAGGACACAGCGCCACCGTCTAAGGTGAAGACGTACCCACACACGGAGTGTCGGGTGTCGTCGCCTGTGCCCTAGTTGGCGTCGGTGAAGCCCGCGAGCCCCTCGCGGTTGCGCCCATACACCAGCGCGAGCTCGCGCGTGCCAATGAGGTAGCGGCCAAGGCGCTTCAAGGCCTCCCAGTGCTCGCGCCCGGGGTTGGACATGAAGCGAGAGAGTTGCTGTACCGTGAACGCGATGTCGGGTCGGGTGGTGACGGCAATATGTATGGCGGCCCCGACCCCTCGCGATATGGGTACTTCCGCATCTCCGTGATCCCGGCGTCGGTCGTAGGGCACTGGTCCTTGGACAAGGTGGTCCCTGAGAGCCAGGGCATGGCCAGGCTCTTCGCGCCTACAAGCCCGAGGGTGCGCACGAGCGAGTCGATCGCCGCGCGTTGCGACAGGTAGATTAGGTCGGGTTCCGGATCGCGCGTCCTGTGTACCTCAATGCCGACTACGAATTCCGGCTCGCCCATATCCTTCACGTCGTACAGCTTCTTGATCGCAGTGCAGAAAGGCTCAAGTAGCTCCGGGGGTCCGGTCGCGAACATGTCGTCCACAATAGTCGCGAGCATGACGCGGACCTGCGCCTTGCCCTTGGTGAACAGCGAGTGGTCGCGCTCACTGCGCATGAACCCGAGCTTCCGGAGGTCGCCGCTGAACTTGGTGTACCAGGCGAGGCCGGATTGCGGAAGTCCGTAGAGGGCGCGATCGAGTACCCACACCTTCCCTTCGTCGCCTGGTGCGAGCATGCCTGGGGGAGGCTGAACGTAGACAGGGGTATCTAGTGGCACGAGGAGGTAAGCGCTGCGGACGTCGAGCTGGAGTAGAGGCCACCCGTTGCGCACTGCGAGCGCGCACATGAGTCGGATAGTGGCCGGCTTTGCAGTGGGCGAGAACATCTCGTGGTAGTCCTGCTGTTGAAATCCTCGCGCGACAACCCGTACCTTGAACTCCTTGATCTTCCCCTCGGCGTCCAGCTTCTGGTGGAAGACTTGCGTGGTGTCGATGACGTTGACACCAGCCGGGCGGTCGACGATGCGGAAGACATTGTGGCGCCGAAGGTTGTCCATCTCGCGCTGGATGGCCTCCTCCCACTGTCCCCAGTAAGGCGATGCTTGTGCCTCGCGGAGGTTCTTAGGGTCATTCCCGAGCTGTACAAGCCCGAGCGCATAGTGCGCGGCCCATTGGTAGGCCGCGTCGAGGGAGGTGGTCTCGGGCAAGCGCGCGTCCGTGGTGTCCGGGATGAAGCTGGAGAGAGCATAAAGCTCACCCATGATGTTCTGTGCGTGCGCCGCGTTCGCGTCTGCACGCCCGTCCGTTGTCCTGACTCCGTCTTGGATGTCCTGTAGCCAGCGCGATGGCTTGTGTACACGGTGCCCGCGGCCGAGTGCCTCTTCAGCTGGTGCCTCTTCCACGACCTCGAGTTCTTGGTGCGCTCCTTCCTCCTGTCCCTCCTCCTCCTGGTCGTCCTCTCCGTCCTGCACGGTCTCGTGTGCCTCGTTCTCGGTGTGCCTCGTTCTCGTGTGCCTCGTTCTCGTGTGCCTCGTTCTCGTGTGCCTCGTTCTCGTGTGCCTCGTTCTCGTGTGCCTCGTTCTCGTGTGCTCGTTCTCGTGTGCCTCGTTCTCGTGCGCCCCCTGCTCGTGCGCCCCCTGCTCGTGCGCCCCCTGCTCGGCTGCCTCTTCGTCATGTGCACCCGTGTTGGGAGCGATGTCCTTGTCGTTCGTGGCCTCCTCATCCTGCGCCCCCTCGCTCCCAACGCGCGTGTGCTCGATGATCTCCGCGTCGTCGAAGCATGGCTCAGGCGCACCAGGCGCCACCCCAGTGTCCCAAACGTACGACCGCGCGAGGGCGACCTTGTGCGCATGAGGGAGGTATGCGAGTGCTGAGTCCTTGTGGTGAGTGCTCATGCCCACAAAGCGTGCGTCCTGCGTGTTGGGGGCGAGCTTGCGAGTATGCTCGACGTAGACGCACATCCGCGCACCGAATGGTTGCAGGCCACCCAGGAACGGAGGTGTCCCGAAGCGCCGCTCGTAAGGCGAAGGGCCGCCGCGCGCCGTGCGATTGTGGAGGAAGGTCGCGTAGCGGAACGCGAAGGCCCAGAGTCCCGTCGGTAGGCCCGAATCCGCGAGCATAGCGGGGACGCGCTCACGAAGCGTGCAGAGGCTGCGCTCAGCCCGACCGTTCTGTGCCGGCGTGTGAGGTTGCGATGCGGACCAGTGAGTCCCCTTCTCAGCGAGGTGGGGGCGAAGTCCAACGAATTCAGGTCCGTTGTCTGAATGGAGCCACTTCGGCGTAATCCCTCGCTGAGTCTGGAGCTCCGCTTCGAGATCGAGGTAGGCCTGGTAAGTCCCGGAGGTAGACTTGAGGGTCGCCGCATGTACCCATCCCGTGTGATCGTCGATGAAGACGACTGCCTTGCGGTCGCCTCCGATAGAAACCTCGCCTGAGTCCCACACGTCGGAGTGGAGCTTGTCTCCGTATGCCGTCACCAGGATATCGTGGGTGCTGCCATGCGTGACGCCTGGGATCGCCTTGTGCGTTAGCTTGGCCTCGACGCACGTCTTGCA
>NW_025954795.1:0-12686 GCF_022376455.1 Epithele typhae | reverse complement strand
CTGCTCACGCCCGCAGTCCGCGAGCAGGAGCCGCCGGTGGAACAGCACCGAGGCCCCGCCGGCCGGAGGCCATCTTCCGTCCGTAGCAAACTCCTCATTTCTGAAGCCCACCCGCGACGTCGCGCTGCGCACGAATGGCCTCCAGTGGGTCGATCCAGTCGACGCCGACCCCACGCGCGATATGGTCGGCCGCGAGACGCGTAAGATGAACATGTACCAAGCCGTGCGGGACGCGTTAAGGTACGTCCCGCCCTCCATCTTACTCGCGCAATGCCGAGGCCTCGCGGCTGATCGTTCCTCCCTCCCCGCGTCCCCAGCATTGCGCTCAGCAAGGACGACACGGCAGTCGTGTTTGGCGAGGATGTGGCCTTCGGAGGCGTCTTCCGGTGCACGATGGTATGTCGCGCGCGCCGTGCCGTGGATCCGGTCCTCGCGCCCACCTTCGTTCTGACATGTGCGTATCTCTGATCCAGGGCCTCGCGGAAGAGTTTGGTGTGTGGAGCGAACGCAGATAAGTGCGCCGTATCTCTGACCAGTGGATACGCACAGGACGCGAACGTGTGTTCAACACGCCCTTGACTGAGCAGGGCATCGCAGGCTTCGGCATCGGGCTCGCGTCCATGGGCCACACCGCGATCGCGGAGATTCAGTTCGCGGATTACATCTTCCCCGCCTTCGACCAGGTCCGTCGCTATTCAGCGGACCCGCTTCCCCGCCCACACGGTTCTCACCTCCCGCGCTTCCTGCTCCCAGATTGTGAACGAGGCCGCCAAATTTCGGTACCGCAGTAACGGCAACTTCAACGTCGGGAAGCTCACCCTCCGCTGCCCGTCCATGGCGGTCGGGCACGGGGGCCACTACCACTCTCAGAGCCCGGAAGGGTTTTTCATGGGCGCGGCTGGGATCAAGGTTCGTCCGCGTCGCACCACCTCCGACGGCGAAGCGTCCTGACATGTTGTGCGACATAGGTTGTGATCCCGCGGTCGCCCATCCAAGCCAAGGGCCTCTTGCTGAGCGCAATCCGAGACCCAAATCCGGTGATCTTCATGGAACCCAAGATCCTGTACAGATCCTCCGGTCCGTCCTCCGCCGCCTCGATTACGTCTTCGCCGCTCACTTATTCGTCCGGCGTGCAGTGGAGCAGGTGCCGTTGGACGACTACGAGATCCCCCTCAGCAAAGCCGAGGTCCTCGCCCGGGGCTCCGACCTGACCGTCCTCACCTGGGGCACCCCCGTCTACCACTGCGAGGCCGCCATCCAGATGCTCAAGCAGCCCCCGCCAGCGATCGCGGAGCACGTCCCGGCAGCCTTCCGCGGCGCGACGGTAGAGCTCATCGACCTGCGGACAATCCTGCCTTGGGACGTCGACACCGTCGTCGAGAGCGTGCAGCGCACGGGCAGGCTCGTCGTCGTTCACGAAGCCGGACGCACGGGCGGCGTCGGTGCCGAGATCGGCGCGGAGATTCAGAAGAAGTGCTTCCTCAAGCTCAACGCACCTGTGCGGCTCGTCACTGGTTGGGAGTGAGTGCCTCTTGGGATCGTGCGTGGTGATTTACTGACGTGGTCGTCCTCGTCCGCGCAGCACCCCGGTTGGCATGCAGTTCGAGAAGTTCTACATGCCGGACCCGATCCGCATCATGGACGCTATGGTAGAGACTCTAGCATACTGAAGGACGCATAATACACGGACTCCGGACTCCACACAGATTATCCATGTATAATACTGGAACAATCATCACTGGAACATGTAACATACACTTTGAAACTTTAAATCTTAACCCTGTGATGGCAGAGCATGATCGTGAGGACGCAAGGTAATCATTCTGAAACGCGAAACTTGAGCTTTGCAGCCTCTCTTGTGAATATGGGCGACCACGTTGCGCTCTTCCAACTCCACATCTCGCGACTATCCCCCGCAAGGGCAGCGCGGCCTGGCCTGCACTGAGGCGGACGAGTCCGTCTAGCACTTCCTCCTCTCGGCCGGAACGCTCCTGCGGACTCCGCAGGGCCTCGTACCTCGAGGAGATGGACCACCTTTGCATAACCTTCGTGTCCCTCGCAGATCACGTCCACAAATACTACTATACCACACCCAGAGCGGCTGCCCTCCATACAGGGCCCGTCCTAGGCTACCGCCCCCTCTTCTTCCGCCCTCTGGGACATCTGTTCCGATTAAGTCCGTTTTCTCCCGCTCCGTGACCCGAGTTCGAGTAATGCTGCATGTAGCTTATGCCCACCGTGAGGCTTTGCCCTCGAGGGCGTCAAACAAAAACGACCAAAAAAGAGATGGGCGAACGATGATGGCATAGCGACCCGCGTCGCGAGTGATCTATATTGTACATACATGGCTTCGAGGATATGCAGGTAGAAATACAGCAGTCCATCTGTGACACGGTCAGATTGTATCCCCATATAGCATGGCTGGCAGCAAGTACGAGTACTCACTGTCTGACCCGTAGAACATGAGGTCTGTTAACTATCACCGCTTCTTCTTCGAGTTAGGAGATGTCCGAGACAACTCATCTGGGCTTTCAAGCTTTCGCTTGATACCTGAAGGCGACGCTGTGTTCGGCAGGGTCGGGAGTGCCTCGCTCAGGGCCGCCGCCGCCGGCTCGAACGTGGGGATGTTCAGGAACGAAGAGAAATCGTCATCTTGCCCGGACCCGAGTGCGCTGCCAAACAGCTTCTCCAGCGAGTCGTCCCATTCAACTTGCTGCTGCGTAGGATCATACGAGTACATGTCGGGCTCGGCGCCGGTGTTGGGGTCAGGAGCGGCCTGTGGGTCGAGACCAAGCCCGTCCATGAACGACTGGATGCTGGTTTGGAGGGAGTCGACATCGGCGTTGATCTGGGCGGTGTCGTTGTACATCTTGTTCATACATTCCGCGTTTTCGAGGAGTGCGGCTTGGTTTAACTCGACGCCGTTTGACGGGGCTGATATAACCGCTCGAGGGGTCGGGACAGACGTTCGTAACGGTGGGTATTGAAGCTGGAGAGACGGATCGGTCCAGGCGAAGGATGGTTGAGGCTGTTGTTGAAGTTGAGCGTAGGCTTGCAGGAATTGTTGCCATTGCTCGACAGATAGGCACGGATCGGAAGCTGCTGGAGGAAGCGCACTGTTTTCCGGCGCCGGTGGAGGTACAAATGGCATGATAGGAGGTTCTGCAATGAGTTTGGGTCTTACGATGGAGGGTAGTATAGAAGGGGATTTGGGTATTGAGTCGGTAACCTGCACGGTAGCAGCGGCCGAAGGGTCAGGAGTATCAACCACAACGAAACGGTCGGATGCTAAAAGGAAATGTCAGTGCGCGTCGTGCAATAGCCTGCAATACATCACATACAAGTGGAGAAGGGAGTGCCCGGCCGGCTGCCGCTCTCACTGTGAGCCTCCGCATCACTGCCGAAGTAGTCCGATTCCTCGCCGTGCGTTTGTCGTCCGTCGCCAATGAGGAGTCGCTTGGGAGGCACGTTTGTGGTTTTTGTGGAAGAAGGGTGCTCAGGTCCGTGCTGGACTGTTCTCCCGACAAGTCCAGCCAAGAATTTAAGGATGCGGTTGATAGTGTCTTCGTGCTTTGCATGCCTCTCCCTCGCAGCAATGGCCTCCTTCCACAACGCATCGTTTGACTGCTTGAGGGCGTTCAAATCGTTGGAAATGGATTGTTGTTGACGCCTGATTGCGCTAATCCCCTCCACGATGGATCGCATGTCCACCACCTCCCCTGGACTTATCTTGCTTTCTGGTACCGAGGCGGACAGTAGGCCTAGAGTGCCCTTGCTCTCGGCATGCGCGGCGTGTGCAGGGGCTCGTTTGCGCTGAATGAGACCGAGAAGATCGGGCTGACCTCGATGGAAGTACGGGTGTGCGAACTGAATGTGCTCCGACTCGTCGTTTGAGCGAACAAGCCCTTGCTGGAGGGCAGAGATCTTGCGGAAGCCGTATAAGTTGAGTTGACGAACGAAAGAGGAGAAGTTCTGGTGTTTGAACCATTTCCCAAGAACCTCCCGTGCGAACCTTTCGTGGTCAGAGACTAGAAGGGATATGTTCAGCGAGTGCGATCGGAAATTAGGAAACGCGGGTACGAACGTACTTATGAATGAGTCCCCTGCGTCAGCCCATTTGATCATACATTCGTTTCCAGGATCATTGAGAATTCTAAGCGAGAGGTGTTTAAACCTTAGGCGAAATCAGAAAATGAGCATACGCACTCATAAAGCTTGAGCAAGAAACGAGGGATGCCTTGCAGACTTTTGGCGATAGTCGAGTCGGAGGAAGTGGTGATTGCGCTGGAGCCAGCAATTGCGACTTCATTGTTCGTTGACATCCAGTTCGTAGCGGTAGCAGTGGAGAGTCCCGGCAAATGAGGGGAAGGAAAGGAAGGTGGCGGTCGAAGGACAAGTTGGGTGGGCCACTGGTTGCAGCACGACGTCACTGCACGTGGTCCCGAGTTGCCTCGGCGCGCGCACAGCGTCGAAACCGCGAGCCCTCTCAACTGCTGGCCATGTCGACCGCTACGCTCCTCGCCTTCTTCAACTCATTCCCAAACTTGTCTCTACCCATGCTCGGTTTTTCGCGTCACCTCCCCATGCCAATCTCACTGCGCTCGCATTTTACTGATCACTCTGGCATCTCTTCTATCCTCTGCTGCATGCTATTACTGGCGATCATCCTACCAATGGTTGCATACCGTTGCTGGGCGTTAAAGCCCGCAGAAGTTGCGGACAAGCGAAGACGGGTTCTCGAGGCTTTGTTGGAAGTTATCGTCCCTACGCAGTCAATTTGGCCATCCCACTATTTGTCCATCGCGCATCACCACGCCCAGCAGCTTTGCCCCAATGCTTGTCCAATCCGAATACCTCTGGGAAAACTATACGAAGACCTCCGTCACGAAAAACTAGAGCTCCGCACCCCCGCAGAGGTTCTTCCCCGTATCCTCGGCACATCGCATGTGCACAACACCGAACTGCCTATCCGCATTGACGTCAACGCACGCTGGTGGTTCCAGTTACTGTGGTGGATCGTCGTCTCTGAGCTCACGTCAATCGATCGATCAATACCTGGTCAGTTCCCTTCACCTTCCATGCACATCCCCGGTGACTTAGAACGTTGATGAAATCACAGGCGAACTCAGGTTACCTTGGTGAGTGTCTGTATGCGCATGACAAGCATGTTGGTGCACAAATCATCTCCTGTCGTTAGGAGACCGCACCCATAGTCCTTCCCTGGACCATGCACTCGGCTTCGACGTGCCTTCCTTGCTGTTCTTTTCGCGCCGTCCTGGACCCCAGCACCCCTTCCATCAGTCTCGATTGCATACCACATCATCGCCTTGAAGACCTCATACGCCAAGCTTCAAGCATCCCTGAAGTCTGGGCAATCTGTCGCTCTCGGTCTTACCGCACGGAGTCCTGCCTCTCAAAAGAGTTTCTGGACCGATTCGACCATTCTCCACTGCCATCCCGTTTCTACTCCGCTCCCGTCTCGAGGGATGTCAGCGCACGACTACTCCCTTGTTTTGCGTCCGTGCACGCTATCCTCCGGCTCTTGACGACTGGCCCCACGCCTTTGACGATCGACATAGCGAGGAATGTCTCTTCAGAGTACTCCGACTTTCCTGCGCGACCACACGGATCAACTGGAGAACGACCCCAGAGCTGAGACAACGGATCGTCGAGGGATTAGGGAGACAGGCATGGGTTGAAGAGAGGCTTTGGTGTATCTTGGGAGGCGGCGTTGGTTGACTTGGGCTTCCTTGAAAGCTGGGTGATTATCGCAAGGAGGGCGTAGTGGACACGCAAGTGATGCATGAATCAAAATGAACCACTCTGTGATGTATAATACCTGCTACAGTATGACGGGCGAAGAGGACATCGTGTTGCACCAAAAGTCAGACTTCTGAGTGCTTTAACACCAGATATGCACGTAAGTCAGTTGTATCGGCTTCTGGGTACCAACTGCCGAGTGTAAGATCCAACCACGGCCCGGGGTTAGCCTTGGCTGCGACATTATGACAAGCTTCCCCGTCCTCCACCAGTAAAAGTTCACCCACAAGGGGTGAAATGCGAGAGACAACTTGTTCCAAACGCGTCCTCATCTTCGAGCATGTCTTCTGGTGTGATGTCCTTCAGCACGGAACCCTGCAGGTGAAGAGTTAGGGTGTTTTATAGCAACAAGATGTGCGGCCTACCCTCTCGTCTGACACGGAAACATCCAGAGTAGTCCCTTCTTCATCTTCAATACGGAACCAAATCTGGAAGAATCCCTCCACAGCGGTATCGTCGTCCATAACATCATCACATTTGGCGCATCGTCGGTAAGACTTCGGGAGGCTGATGTGATCCGTCAGCCCCCACTGCTTTCAGGCCATGTCAAATGGTCGACCTACGTGGTTTGGCAACTTGTGCACCTGTAGACCGCCCATTCATGTAGGTCATCCGGGTAAAAGTCGACCACTCGTGCCCGCACGCGGAACACAGCAGGGCAGGCATTGTCCGCCTTGACAGCGGCGAGAGATGCTCTGTCGTCCTTGCGAGCCTGCTTCCGGGGAGGCTCGTCGACAAAACGCATCTGCGCTCGCCTTTCTGACCCCTGGGCTTGATCGTGAAGACCGCGGTAGCTTGCGCTTCCGCGACGGCTTCGCGACGAACACGCGACGCGTCCGGTCTCGCGTTCGCGGCGCTGCTTCCCCTTCGTTGCCTTTTCTGTTCGAGTCGCCAGCATCTCTTCTCTCCGCTTCAAAAGCGCTTGCAGTTCGGCGTTCCCCTTCGCCTTTGGGTTCAGCTTCCTGATGAGCCGCTGGGGGCCGCCGAGTTTGCCGCTGAGAAATGGGCTGCCTGTTGTTTTGAGGCGGAGATTGCGAATGGAGATGAAGTCGCCAGCAGCGAGGCCTTGCGCAACTTCGGCCTGCGCGTCGAAGAGATTGATCCGCACGACGCGGCCAGCGAGTGATTCTGAGGCGATGTGGGCAGCGACGGGAACGAGGTCTGAGCGTGAAGTGTAATCGGTAACGTAGATGACGGACGAATTTGACAGGGAGAGGTGTACGACCTATGGAGACATGAGAGCGACTCGACATGTTAGAGATACGCACTGACCTCAACGGTGCAATTAAAATGGTGATTCTCTTCGGCCTCGTTGATAAGTTGATGCGGGAATTCGGCGACAAGACCGGGGTCTCCAGACGATGCAACCCACTGATGCTTGCGTCTGCAAAGTGGCGTCAGTGAAGGGCTACTTGACAGAGGATGAAGTCACTTCAGCAGTTCGACAAGCTCGGGGTGGAACTCCAGCTCATCTTCATCGAGCTTCTTGATCTTTCTGCCTTCTTGCATGCGTCCCTCCATGTAGCCTCTGTTGCCGTACTTGGATTTCATGTTGTGTATAGCGTAATATCGACCGACTTCCATCTCCGCTGCAACGTCGTACGAGGACATAGAGAACTCCACTTGAAGGACGAAAGGAGCAAGCTTCGCTGGGCACCAATCTCCATGAGTGTGGTTTGTGTGTTCGTTGCGCGTGTAATCCGTGACATATACGGCGAAGTTACGTTCGTCCATCCTGGCGGTGTGCACGACCTGATTGGAATGGTGTCAAGGACGAGTAACCTTTTCCATATACATTCACGCACCTCGACTGTGCAGTCGAAGAATATGTCCTGCAGCACGTCGCTGATGAGCAAGTGTGATCTCTCGCTACGAGAGGAGGATGTCTCAGGGCCCAATTGAACCACATTCTGACCACGCCACCAGTCGGCCAACTCGAGACATTGACGCATCTCGCTTTTCGCCAGGCCGAGGTGTCGGGACTGCCCTTCTGCTGACGTCATTCTCCCTGTAGCATGTCGGTACACTGCCCAAGACCAACCCTTGTAAGAGGCCCCGACTGCCGTACCGTAACCGTCAACCTGAGTATATCGTGAGTCTCTGGCATGGCCACTTGGATGAATGACTGACAGTCAAAGAACACAACACCACTACGTCGCCGGCTTCGATTTTCGGAGGAAGCTGCTTTTTATCGAACAAACTGACCCCGAGACCTTTTCTTGTAGAAACGTTCGTCTGATCAAAGAGACGGATCCTTAGCATGAACTCTTCACGGATGTCAGTTGTCGTTGAAGAGGTAGCAGGGTCAACTACCCACCTCCGCTGTTCGTATTTTTGGTCTGACCCGAGCCCTCTGCAATACCCATAATGTTGACGACCGCTCCTTGCACCGCTTGAATAAGAGGTGTAAACATGCGCTGGAACTTTCGCATGAGAGATTTCGATAAAGATGATTACTATGAAAATTATACGCACCATGACGTACTCATTGGAAGCTCCAGTTTGAGAGACGTTGTTGGATGGGGTTTCCGCCTCACATTGTGGGGGCTCCTTCTCCGCCTGATCACGGATGGGCGGGATGTTGTCCGGCTTCACAGCATGTTCCCCAGCATGGCCGTTCTCCAAAAGGTGGGACTCACAGAACACTTCATCGGGTATGTCTTCAGTATTTTCCCAGAGATACCGTTCGTCCTCGTTCTCTGATGGAGTCGCCGCGGAGGGTGCACCTGTTTTACTTGCCCAGCGGCTCGCCATGTTCTTATGACGTCGTTTCTGGTTATGTAGATGTTTAGCCTCAGCTTTTGCGCTATGTCTTGGCGACTTCGGAGCGGGCTGCCTCTTCGAATTGTCTAATTCTCGAGGAAAAGGCCGTTCGTGGCGTTTGCCTGCATCCCTTGACGAAGTACAGGCGGTTATAAGCGAAGGAAGTCTTCTCGAAGGATCTTCGACGCTTGACACATCCACGGCTCCAATCGATGTAGCCGCAGCAGAGGGACGGGGCTCCACGTCCATCACAACTGTTAATGAATGAGACACGGTAGAAGGCTGGTCTGTGAGTGCGAACAACGTCAATGTGCGCGACAGTGAGACAACTCAATTTACACACCTGGGGTGTTTCTTTCACTGTTGCTATTACTATCGTGGGCGTGGGGTTTTGGAGGTGTCCTGGATTGATGTTCGACGGTTTGCGGAGGTGTTCTTGGACGCTCTCTGGGTACAGTTGAAGTGGAATGTGATGCATTCGATATCATAGGAGTCGGGAAGACGATTTTGCTATCCGAGTCTGCCAAAACGTCAATCACAACTATTAGCAGCCAGATCGGAAGAAGTACATACCGTCATCCCATGTACTATAGAATGCGGTGTCGCCGGTCTTGTGGTGCTTAGCATGAAGAATCACACCGTCGCGCCAAACGAGTCGCTTCGGCAGCAAAGGTTTCGGATGGTTTGACTTTGGCAAGTCTTCCAAAATAGAGCCACGCAAAGCAAGACATAGCTTCGTCCCAACATTGAGAGGAAGACGGTGGTTCGCAGGGATGCAGCCTGAAAGCAGGACTTGTATGCGTAGTCCAAGCTCTACCGTCAACTGAAGGTCCAGGTACCCGTCTGCCGCTGAGTTAAGACTGAAAACTGTCCCTTCAATAAAGCCACTGCCATCCGTCCCTTTCTTGCAGATGTTGTCGGCTCTCCTCTTCTGCTCGGGTTTGAATACCGCAGCGCCGGCTATTGTAGTGTCTTCCGCCGGAACTCCAACCATTGACAGCTTGGGGGGCGCACGATAGGTCGGATATGTGTTAGGCAGCGACGGTCAATGGTTGCCCGTAGAAAGGAGAGAGGAGTACAATCCGAGACACGGTGGTCAAATGAGAAGACGCGTCGAGCATCGGACGCGACGCGCGAGTCGCGACGCGACTGTGGCGGCCGGCCCGGCATCGCTCCAATTGAGCGAGCGAGCGTTTTCGAGTGCTATAGTCCCTTCATAACTGCATCCACGATCCACGCGCTCCCGCATCTGTTCTACACCATGTCAGGTCAAAACGAAGAGCTCTCCTTGCCTTCGTTATTCCACCGCGCTCTCACGACCGCGGCCCAAGCAGTAGACCTACCCACTATTCAAGACGAAACTCAGGTAGGAATGGACTTCAAAGAACCATCAGTCATCGGGCTGACATTCCGCATACATCTACAGAGTCTCATCCGATCAGCAATAAATGACCTTGGCCAATGCAGGTCTCGCATATCAGCGCTCTCATTGTTCAGCCCCAACGAGCACCTCTCGGACATCCCCACGCGCGATTTGGTGTATATCCTCGTGCCATACGCGCTTTCCGAAGTTCTATCTCGGGTGAAGGCCACGGGTAGAGAAGAGCGGCTGGAAATTGCAAACAATGTCAAGGTGCGTTGCTCGCATGTCTTTCTGCATCCGTAATATCAATTGCGCCAGATAGCGATGTCTGGAATCCTTCGTCAATTACCTTGAGTCGTATGAGGTCATCAGCGAAGAGGACAAGACGTTGTACGGCGCCTCAGCTGCCTCTCTCATCGATCCTGCCAAGCGAAGAGAGCTCAAAATCAGGCAGTACAAAAGGGAGAAAGATATCAAAACTAGAATCGAGGTGAGTAAAGCCGGGATGCATTATGTTCCAGACCTGTGACATATGGCTATATCAGACGGTTAGGAGACGCACGAACCAAAACGTTGTCGAGACCTCCTCCAATCTAGAGCTCATTGCGTCCATGCTCCCGGCACCTTCAGACGTGTCAGAATCAGAAGACCTGGACAGTGATACGGAAGATGCAATGCGAGAAGGTCTGATTCTGCTTCTGCGATACCTTTTCGCCGAATCCCGGACGCAATTGGAGAGCACAATCCAAGAAATGGAGCTGCTGCGACACGCGCCTCCAGAACCATCCCAGCGATCTCTCGACGACCCTCGTATGGGGAGTAGACGTGAGGAAGATAACATATGGAGGCTCGATCCACCCCTCAACAGAGGTGGACCGGACGGGAAGGGCCCCTTGCTTGACCCGCAAGGAAAGGTACGAGCAGGGACCTGGTGAATGTTCGCGTGCTAATATCCCGGCCAGCCGCTCCGACCATTCATGATACTGCCCTCAAACGCGGCAGAACGTGCAAGAATTCAAGCACAAGTCTTCCAAGCCGATCATCGTCTGCCGACCATGACTATCGACGAGTATCTCGCGATTGAACAGGATCGTGGCAACATCATTTCCGGCGGAGGGTATGGTCGGCCTGGTATGCGCCAGGTTTGTGAAGCTGAACTACGAGTCTACAGGCCGGCTCTGAACAGCAACCGACCTCTAAAGAACAGCTAACGCTGGACGCGGAGCAGGATGGTACGGCGTTTGGGGAGGATAAGGCTGAAGAAAAAAGGCTTAAAGACGAGTCGTGGGCTCGGTATACAGACGCCAACCCAAGGGCTCCGGGAACACCATGAACCGCGGTTAATTACTTGGTAAGGGCGAAACGTATTATGCCTGGCAACATGAACATCATGGACTTTGATCCTACCTGCAACAATATACATGCTCCTGTTGTATCACATCGCACGGAGACGGCTATTACAACATCCTGGATCCATATTAAATAGCGACGCGTGATTGAGGGGATATGTACATGTAAGAGCAGGCAAAGCAAGGAGATGTATGATACGCTCTATCAATGCGCGAAGAGCTCAGCACTGACACTGCGATGCATCGGGCATGTCGTTTTGTGGTGGCGATGTAACGTCGATCTCTGCGCTCACAAAAATCAGCACAGGTCTCAATAGATCCACAGGTCAAGACGCACTCGTGTTCTGGGCTTCGGACGCTTCATTCTCCTTCTCCATCCCGACCAACGACATAGCAATCTTCTTGAACAAGCTCTTGACATTATGACCAGCCTTCGCAGATGTCTCCATAAACATGATGTTCAGCTGCGTCGCTTTCGCGTTCGCCTCCTCGAGAGTCACTTGCCTACAACGACAACATGAGTAACGAACATCGTAGACAAGCAGATTGAGCACGTACCGCTTGTCCGAGAGATCTGCCTTATTCCCCACGAGGACGATGATTACATCATTCCCTCGCTCCGACCGCACATCGTCAATCCATTTCGACGTAGACATGAAGGACTGGCGGTCTTGGGGAACATTAACTTCGGGCACTTGTAGGACGAATGCGGTAACTCACTTGTAATATCGAAGACCACAATTGCGACAGAGCAATCACGGATGTACGATGGGATGAGCGAACGATAACGTTCCTAGGCGAATGACGGACGAATTTTAGACGTATAAGGCGCCAAGCATTTCGCAATAGCGACCAACCTGGCCTGCTGTATCCCAGAGCTGTAACCGGACCGTGCGGTCCTCCAGGTACATGGCTTTGCTCAGAAAGTCGATGCCTATCGTTGCCTGGTATGTGTTGTCGAACGTGTCATACATGAACCTATACAATATGGCGACAGAAGAGACACATCATTCCATGCACTGGGGCCAACGGAGTCCGATAGTCTGGAGATGCATCGAAGTCCACGTACCTTGTAATTAGACTCGTCTTCCCCACACTCTGGTCGCCCAAAAGCACGATCTTGCTGCGTTTCAGTGGAGGGGACGAGAAGTCGGCCGTGACGGGAGTCGTTGAAGACATGGCTGGAGAAGCTGGTGCAAGGTATGCAGTGTGCAGGGGTACGGCGTCGCACGGGAGAACGTGGGGCTCAGGAATGCTTGCTCGCTGTGCGGGACAGCCGAGAGGCTGTTTGCCACTGTTTGGGATGCGCAGGGTTCCTGGCCAGATTAGATAGACGCGACGTCGACGCTACTTATATCGCCGCGCTTCACAGGAACGCATGCAGACGCCGG
>NW_025954794.1:0-12692 GCF_022376455.1 Epithele typhae | reverse complement strand
AGCAACGGGAGCAGAAGTGGAGAGCCGCCGGAGGTAGGCCGTCGATGGGGTGAGAGAAGACGAAGAGACGGTCTTCTTGACGACTACAACGTCGAAAGCTTTGAGCGCAGCGCGGACGACCTGCTGATCGAGGACGAAGTTGTCGCCTTCGTACCTGTAGTCGAACTCAGAAACTGGGACACGGATTCAGGGACGCGGACGTACGTGGCAGCAGGAACGTAGTCCGCATACAAACGGCCCACCCCTGCAAAGTCACTGAAGCCATGTCCGCCCATCGACCGCCGCGCCGTCTCCAGGTCCTGGATAGCTGTTGTGGACACAAGCACCTTGAGACCGCTCAGCGTCGCGTGCATCTCCGCCAGCAACGACGTGTTTCCTGATGAAAGTTGGGCGAGCAGTTGTGTGAATGCGTTTGTCTATGAGCTCTTCAGACAAGGCCGTAGGACAGAGAGACGAGAGATACTCACGAGACTCTTCCCCAGCTGAATGAACACGTATGCATGCGCCAGAGCAGGTAGGAGGCGAATGTAGACGGACGGGTAGGTGATGACTTGCCGTTCCAACCCATTGGCGGCCTTGGATCCCTGTCTTCGTACGGTTGCGTATCGCAGCGCGATTGTGATGCCCTTCGCGATCGTCCAACCTGCTGACGCGACCATCCTGTGCCGATTCGGTCACTATATGCGCGTCTGTTTGTTGCAGCGACCTACCCGGAGCGAATGTAGAGCATCTGTTCAACCATTAGCTGCAGCTCGCAAGACATGACGAAGTACTTACTCCACCGTAGCTGAGCTTCGCATGCGGAGGTTTGACGTATTTGCCGTCGGGCGTCACAGACGCGAACGCGGATAGCATATTCTCGCGGGGAACCCTGACGTGGTCGAACCGTGCATAGCCATTGTCAACGGTATTGTAACCTCCCATCGCCTTCGGGCCTGAGAGCACGCCTATTGAGGGCCAATACACGAAGTTGAGACTGAAGAAACATACCAATGTCCCCGACAGTGATTCCTGGGAGCACTGCGTGATCCTCCAATGACCGCAGTTGAATGAGGAACAGATGGGGCCCCGCGTCAAGTCCCGACGGCAAAATGAGACGCGCCTGTACGACGCCGTGGGTAGCCGTCCTCCCAGCGCGCCGATCCACCACTTGGTGCTCGTGAGCGGTCGGGGAATGGATATCGAACTCGCGGGTGTCCGGAAGATAGGTTGCGGTAGTCTCGAGAGAGGCGACGTTGGTCCCGTGTCCTAGTTCCGTCTGGAGGTATGCACTACACGGACAGAAGCATGAGCCACGGACAGAGGGATGCCGAAAAGACACGGCGCACCCATGAATCCCCCGTCTCGCGACGACCTCCTTGAACTGCGCCTTCAGCTCTTCCGAGCCTTGGGAGTTCAGCACAGGCTCAAACGCTAGAGGCAGTTTGTTCAGAGAGGATGCGCGAGGGATGCACGCGAGACGTACCGGTGACATGTAGCTGCAAAGGCAGAGGCTCATCGAGCACCCTGATCGCCATGCCAAGCTCCTCCTGCGTCCAGTGGTGAATGTCTTGCAGCTCATGAACGCGTCGCGTCATTTCCAGAGCTCGTTCGTATGCTTGAGTGCGTGTGAGGAACGACCTGCGGAGGAGTGCACTCAGTATATGCGGATCCAAGACTCGCAGTAGGAACTACCTGCAGGACTTGTCAAACACTGGGTCCGCAGACAAAACACCGACGATGCGGCGGCGCATATCCCAGTCTCTCATACCTGATGCAATGGTTGAGGTGGGAGACGGTTAGCGAGTGAAGCTTGCGAACCGTGCAAGTAGGCGTGCAGCGCCGTGCAATCCACGGACGACTTGCGGCGTGCTTCCTTCATGTCGAGAGCATTGCGCGACTCAGAGTCAGAAGCCATGCTCGCCGTAGCGTCGCAAGGCGCGTAGGGATGGGTATGAAGGCAGGGAAGAGCAGCATTGATGGGTGGGTGGACGATGTCATGGGACAAGCTGCGTGTCGGGCTCGGGTTCACGAGAAAGCCGCGGCCGTGGGCGTCGAAGGAGGCGCCGTCCTGGCACCCGCAGGCTGAGCGAAAGGCGCGACTTTGATGCGGGGGCGGGAGTTCGAGCCCTGGATGATGTCCCCTTCGGGTGACATACGAAAAAATTGGAACGATACAGAGAAGATTAGCATGGCCCCTGCACAAGGATGACACGCTTTCCCGGAGTGGTAGACCTACGGGTCTCAATATTTATGCTCCACCGGCCTTTTCCATCAACTTCCCCTCTGGTATTCGGCGCAAATCTTTGGCAGGCGCCATCTTGCATCTCTTGTCCTCCCGTCATGTCGATCCCAGTGTTATATATCTCGCCCGTCATCCCGCCCATGCCTGTTCGGTTTTTCTAGTCAATCAAAATATTGACTGCAGCGCAGAGCCAATCCCCTTCGAATCCTTTCTTATCGGAACGACCGCACGTTGCCCTCACACAATTGCAGCTGGTCAAGTCGCGACGAGGGTTTCTCCTTGCAGGCTTCTAGCCTCATAACTGCAAGGGACGTATATTTAATGCCTTGACAACATGGAGCACTCGGATGCGCATGGTCAACGTTCCATCTCTCAGCACAATAAACCACGGATTACTTTCCACAGCTGCATACACCCGTCCGGACGGGACGAGACTGCTGAAATTTTCGGACCACGCATATAGGATTCAAGAAACCATCACGAAGTGGTTTTTGGGTTGGTCGGCTCATGCCTTTGGACAAAGCGGCCCTGTTATAGTTCCTCCGTCAAGTGCGGTACGCACGGTGACCAATTTCTTCCTCGACTTCTGATGCTGGAGCCCATGTCAGCTAGAGCGACCTTTTCAATACCCAACATAGGGTCATTGGTATTGATGCGGCCCCAGGGCCTTCCATTCCTCGGGCAAGCCTACCAATGCTCCTCTTGATATGATTATGAGCCGACAATTCCCCAGTCAGCATCTTGGGAAACGCCTTGGTTCACCGTTGGCCCGTCATCCGGTTCACGGGGACCTGTAGCGTGGCATTCTCATTTGCACCCGGGTGAGCGAATCAGTTCATCGCTTCAACCCACAAATGACGCTGATTGTTAGATTACCGTCCCCGCCAGATACAATCATGCGATCCCATTCCACCCGCCCCGTCCTTACCCGCGCGCCGCCCGCGTCTGACCTACCTACCGCACGCCTTGTCCGCGCACGGGCGCAGAAACAGCTAAACCACCACCCCTCTCCTCACCTCCTGCCTGTTATAGCACAATCTACAGCCACCTCGTGTGCGTTCACGAGGGGCGCAGACGACGCACGCTTCGCGATCCAGAAGCCCTAGCGTTGACGTCCCACGCGCGGACCCTTTCAATCAACCGCGCCGCGCAGCCCTCGGTGGGCGTCCCCGCCCCTCTATCCCCCGCCTGTGTCGCACGCGCGCCGGGGCCCCGTCCCTCCGCGGGCGTCCGCCGCCCGGGGGGCGCGTCCGCGGAATCCGAACGGCCCGCGCCGAGCCGCGCCGCAGATCCAGCGCAAGAAGCGCAGACTGGGTGCTCTCGCGGAGACACCGCGCGCACGCTGCGCTTGTTGTCGGTGTCTTACCCTACAAGCCCGAGCTCGCCCCCCCCGCGACTCGGCCGCGGCTCGACATACCCGCTCCGCTCCAAATCCAGCAGGGCGTCTCCGCACGTAGGGCGCGTCCTGGCCGCCCCGGACCTTTGGCCTCTCGTTCGACTTGGTCAAGTTCCGATGAGTCGAGCGTCGAGCGCCGCGGTCCCTTTAGAGCCCGACGCACCCATCGCGCTCGCTGGGCCGCTCCACACTGCGCCCCGCACGTGCGCGAGCCCGTCCTCAGCCCCACTCGGTGCAATCGCGCGGCGAACCTTGTCTCGACTCGCCCCGGCCCCCAAGCTTCAATCTGGAGCCTTGCTCGGCGCGGGTAATCGAACCGCGCGAGCGCTCGAGAAGTGGGTTACAAGACGAGGATCTGCACCTCCGCACGCGGCAGGGCGTGCGTGGGCGCGCGCGGGGTCGGACGGCGTGCGCCCGCGCATCTCGACCGCGCTTTCGTGCAAGATGCCGAGCGACGGCGCTAGCGCCGAACGACCGCTGCAGCTGCCCGATCCAGCGTCTCGCGTCTCGCGCCGCAGAGTTCGGGCATCGGGAGGGGACGGGTCGAGGATCAGCGGGAGACGGATTCGCACAAGCCGATGGCCAACGTCGCATGTGCGCTCGAGCTCCTTTGACTGACGGGCGATAGATGACGCGTGGGGGGAAGGGAGCTTCGAATTGCTCGTATCATACTTTTTCTCTCGCACGCCGTGCGACGGGCGTATGGGCGAGGCCTGCGCGGAAGCGGGCCCGGCGTTCTAGGTTCTACGTGAAGGGGGGAGGCGTGACCAATGTCCGAGGGCGTCGAGGGGCGGGTGGGGAGAAGCGAGGACAGGGACGCGAAGCGGGGAGCGGGGCGAGAGGGGAGCTGGCTGTGGTGGCTAGAAGTGCGTTTGGAAAGAACGGCCAGCGCGCGACGTCCGCGTTATGCGGAGGAGAAGCGGGAAGCGCATCCTGGGTAGAGGGGAACAAGGGAGACGAGAGCAGGCACGGAACACGCGCACTGGGAGGCCTAAGGGGTGGAGTACGTGTACATGCGAGTTGCTGCTACGGGTAAATTGATCGGCGGAGCGCGGGATGAGGGCGGAAAGCAGGTGCGGGTACTGTACAACGCGATAGCGGAGGGGGGCGGAGCGACAGCGCGGGATATTTAGTCCAAGTGGATCGGTTTCAATGATGGATGCGGGATGTACGGGCAGCCAATGCGATAATGCAGCGAGATAAAGCGAGATGCGGATGAGGAACAAGAACGAGGGCGATGGGACCGCACCCGAAGTGGTCCGGAGCCGATGGGGACAGACGATGCGTGGATGGGGGCAGGTGGGCGACGAGGATGGGGACACATAGATATGCTGGGCGACATAAGAACCGATAGGGCATAAAAATGTGCAAGTGGCGCGTACAAAGTCTAATGGAAGAGTGATCAGGGAGAGGTGAACTAGGATGTGAAGGAAATCCGTAGAGAACAGTATCCAGAAGCTGCCATGGGTAGGGAAAAGGTCCGGATCGCATGTGCGGATGGACGGGTATGGATGCTGCTCAGCTCGGCAAGAACCACGCATCGCTCTCGAGGCCCATGAGCGCCGCGAGCGATTCTCCGCCCATCATACTCGTCACGTCACCACCGCCGAAAGGTCCGCTCAAGACGCCTCCGGACAAGTCTCCGCTCGCCGTCGAGAAGAGCGCATCCCAAGGCACGTTCAACATGCCACCGGCAGCACCAGCCAGAGAGCTCGACGACGAGGTGTCCGCCATATGTTGTCCTGCGGCCGCCGCGAGCTGCGTGATATCGAGATCGGTCGCGTACAGGTCCCCGAAGGGCATCTCTGTGCCAGGCGATCCGAAGAGCACAGGCGAATGCGGAGACATAGACGCCGCTGCCGCAGCAAGGCTGGAAGGCGTGGAAGAGAAGGTGGGTGAAGGGTTGATAGGGGATGTGGGCACGCCGTGTCGACCGGCGCCGTTGGTGTACTGTTCGGGGGTCCGAGGTTGAGGCTGAGGCTGGGGAGGAGGCGGCGGCGGTGGAACAGAGTTCGCCGAGTATGTGCCGCTCGCTTGCACGGCCGCGGCGCGCTTCTTATCAGCCAGGCGGGTGAGGTGCGACTCCATGAGACCTTTGACGAAACGCGCGTAGATTTGCGGGTTGTGGCGTTCGTCGAGGGAAAAATTGTCCGAGGTCCACGTTTCGAAGAGGCGGCTGACAAGGAGGATGATACGCTCCTCCTGTTCAATGTCCAGGTAGCAGTTGAACTCGGGACGAAGGCACTGATACACGGAAATTAAGCGTGAGGTCAGTGAGAGCGCCTTCTATTTCTCAGATATCTACCTTCATGAGCACGACCGCCGCGAACGCGGAGTGGACGTATACGAGCTCTGGGAAGTAGGGCACAAATCCGCTCGGCAGGAAGTCTTCAACCATAAGCTTCACGAGGCTCGTGGCTGCCTGCACGCACTAGAAGAAAAAGAAGAGTGAGCGGGTGCCGAATACTCCTAGAAGCATGGTCGCGCACGCCGGCAAAAAGCTCGCTGGGCTTCACGGTCTTCGGATCCTTGGAGAGGAGTTGCATCCCGCAGCAGCAGATGACCAAGCGGCAGTAGTGATGCACGCTACCAGGACACAGACGCAGACAAGGTGGTTAGCATTATTGCTCTCCGCAAGCGCTGCACGAGCGACAAAAGACCCAAGGGGTGGGAAACCCACCAATGGATGAGCGTTATTTGCATCACCACCGCGGGATCTGAGAGTGCGATCATCGTGAGTAGAAGGTAGAGGGCGGAGCGAAGGCGGGGCAGCTGACCCTTCGACATCTTCTCACCGTCGTGGCGAATGTCAACCACGGCCTTCCAGGCGAGCAACTCATCATCGTATGCCTTGTAGAGCGCCGCGAAGTCGATCTCCTGTCAGCGCCCACGGTAATGTCAGCATGCTTCCCTTCGCGGAGCGTCCCCGCCCGAAGAGGATAAATTGGACTCACGTCGACCGACTCGACCGACGATGTCCCAAACGCGGGGTTGACCGTGCCCACGAAGCGGGACATGATGATGAGCAGCTCCGTCAGGCTCACGAGATAGTTGTCGCACTGTTGGTGGTACTTGAAGTTCTTGGCCCAGGATGCCGCGTCCCGGATCGTCTACCGAGAGGATGTGTAAGATGGGCTCAACGGGGACACACCGAATGGAACCCACCGCGTCCTCCTGAACCATCCAGGCCTTTCCGGACTGGATACTCAGGCAGCGGTCCATGATGAAGCACATCAGCCACATGCGCGTGCGGTTGTGGCTCTCACGCTCAGAGCGCTCATCGGCAAATTGGTCAGGGTAACGGCTTAGATTCAGTTCGGTAGCCAATCTAGAAAGCGTGTGCGCATGTGTGAGTCAGGGAGGGGGTCGCGGATAGCCCGTCGCGTAAAAGAGAACAAGGACTGTGTTAGCGAACAACACGAGGGAGGGAGACGCACAGGCACGCGGGGCCCGCGGCTGACGTACCGGAATGCAATGCCCGTGTAACACCACGCGCGGTCCTCTTCCCACCGCCGAGCGGGTGGGTTGTACACGCTCCAGAGCGCGAATGCCTGGGTCATCTCGACCGTCTTCCAGCCGTCAATGACCGCGTTTGCAGCCGCTGCCTTCGCAAAATGGATCGCCATCCCGTAGATGTGCGGCTTTTCCTTGTAATACTTGGAAGCCACCGTACAGACTGCCCGCCACGAGATGAGCATGAGAAAAATCAAATATGACTAGAGTTGGCAACAGGAGGAGGGTACGTACTGATCGTGAACAGGAATGGGCACCGTGCGAGGACACTCGCTGGGCTGTGGATGTTCTCGTCCAGAATGGGAATAGTGGGCTGCGGAAACAAGCTTCAGCTGTCATACTCCTACGCGGGCGGTGTGATCGGCATACGTTGATCCACTTGTAGTGTCTATGACAAGAATCAGTTTCTGACTGGGCATCCGCAACATAACGTCGCGACGTACATCTCAAACAACGCCGTCGCGTCCTCTGGCGTCACCAGCCCTGAGAGTAGAATGTCCGGTGCAGCCTGCCTTTCGATGATGAGCCGACGAAGTTGCAGATTGGCATGCGGACCTGAGAGCGCCGAATTAGCATCACAAAGGTAGGGCAGAACCACACGGCGTAGCGATAGCTTACCGGGGAGGTAGTAGTTGTCTGCGGCCACACCCGCTTCCACGTTTGACGCCGCTCCGGCGGCCGAGGAAGTGCTATCGCTCGCACTCTCAGTTGGGACGGGCTTGCGCGCGTTTTGGAGCGCCGCGGTGGCCATGATGAATGTCGGCGCGCCCGGCTCCAGGATTGACTCAACGGCGCGTGGAGGCACGGATTCCGTGGCGCGCAGGGTCGGAGAGGACTCCCGCTCTCGCTTCGGGCTGGAGGAGCCCGCGTGGCTGCCCGCGCCGCCAGCTTCGTCGTCAGATGTCATCGAATCGTCCTCCGACACAACGTCTTCCAGCGCCGCAATCTCGAACTTAACCCGTTGGTCGCCCATGAGACGTTGATTGGCTTGTTGCGAACTGCGTTCGAGATAGCTGAGCACGTCGCGGTAGTCCGCGCGCTCCTTCTGGTTGAGCGGCAGGCGCGCGGGAACGAGCGTAAGCGGCGTCGCCATGGTAGGTCCAGGGTTGACTTGGCTGAGAAGGTTATCGATCATCGCGTCCTTTTCGCGTATCTGCTGTCGAAGGACCATGCGCTGCCTGTCGCACCACAATCATCGTTAGCAGCCAGACCAGGACAGGAGGCAGCGAAGCCGACTACGGAGAAGGTAAAGTACGCCAACGATATATGGTAGGTGGAGAGGATAAACTTTGCGACAGGAATGGAACTACACTCACCCTGGCGCGCGCGGCTTGCGCCCCAGAAACACGCAGTCGTACCCGCCCGCGAGACATCGCGAGCACACCTCGTCGTCGGGACTGGAGGAAGTGCATTTCATCTGCATGCGCGCGCATAGTCAGCTCTCGCCCCTAGTAGGGGATGATTCGCAGCGCAACGCGCGACGGACCTTCAGACGGCGGCAGCGCGCGCATGCGCCTGTACGCTTCGCGGCTGCAGCTCGCCCGCGGGGCTTTGTCCGGTCGGGACCGACGCCGGGGGCCATGTTGCTCATACCCGCAGACACATGCGCACCGAGATGCGCCGCGTACTGGTCGGGGTTGAAAGGCGCGGAGCTGTGGTGGTAGCCGTGTTCGGGCTGACCATAGAATGACTCCATAGCGGCATGGGTGTTGTGCTCGGCCTTGACGTGCGGCGCGTAGCCTGCGCGTTCGCACATACAAGAATAATGACATGAGCGTTCCGCGGAATGCGGTGAACCAGGCACGGGGAAACCGCACACGTACCGCCGTCCATGTATGGCTCATGGTGCATCGCGGGGGCTATATGCGCCCAAAGTCGAGGTCAGCGGGTCCCAGAGTGAAAAACGTGCTGGCCACTGACCGTGACCGGGACTGGGGTTCTGCATCGTCCAGCTGTCCTGAGGACAACCAGAGAAGGGCTGCGCGCCGAAGTAGTCGATGGGCGAGTTGTCATTGTCGTGGTTGGAGGGCGTCGAAATCGGAGATGGAACATGAGGGGAGTGGATGGGCTGCGGCGGGAGAGCGAGATCGGGGTAAGAGCGATGAGACATCATTGGCCACGCATTGGGGGGCTGAGCGTAGGCATCCTCAGCCCCGCGCGATCGCGGATTCATGGCTGGCGGAGGGATGTGGTTGGGGGGAGGGTAGCGGCCGGCGTACATGGCGGGACCGGGGTTTGGGGGGCAGCTCTGGCGGAGCACCAACTTCTTGAGCGGGGGGAGCGCGTGCGCCGTGGCGGATGCTGAACCGGGTAGCTAAATACTCGAACCTTGTCAGCGCGCGCGATTAGCCGGGACAGAACCTACTGAGTCGGGTCCTGTGCAAGCCCACGCATTCGCCCGCCGCGTGCGCCGGGCGCGCCTCGGGCGTGCACCTTGCCCCCGCCTGCCCGCGATGGCCTTGCGAGCCCACCGAGGAAGAACGTAATCGCGCCCTGCTGGCGACCCCACGCTCGGGCTGGGCGTTCCCCACTCGGCGCCTCCGCGAAGTCCCGAACAGCGCTGTCCTTCTTGTTTCGATGATTGAGCGGCGGGCGGCATCCACCAATCGTCTCGCCGCGTCTCACACGCGCGCCCGCACACCTCCCATCGCCCGCGGCAGCCCAGGCGGACAGTGACGAGGATATTGGAGCATCGGACGTTCTCTCTCCGCTGGAAGCCGCCTTGGATTCGGTGCCGCATTCGCACCCAGGATTACGCCGCAATGAGGCGTCTGCGTCCAGTGGACGCGCGCACTTCGGAACCTCGCGAAGGGGCCCGGGCGAGACGCAGAGCCGATTCGAAGTTCTGCCCTTTGTCAGTGAGCGTAGGACGGCAGAAGCTGGGCATCACGCACCCCGCTGCCCTAGCATGGCGTCTCGCCGTCGTCTGCGGCGCGCTTGACGACGAACGCGATGCCTCCCCTCGCTGCGCCAGAAGAATGTTCAGCGCTTTCGGATCGGCACACGCCAATCGATCGAAAAAGCATCGAGATAGGAGACAGAAGGCTGACGAAGCCTCCCCTGCTATCCCCTGCTTTGCTGCTCGGCACGGGCGCTCCTCCGCCAGGCCACCCGCGTCAATGTGCCTGGTGGTCCATCCGGGCCTCGCGGCAGAAGGCACGCCCTCCTCTGCTAGCGGGGAGAGTACAACAACCAGCGCCCTGGGCATTCAGTCTTCACGGACTGCGTCGGACATGCTCACAGCCAGGCGTGTACTGGCAGTTTCGGAAGGCGTTCGGCACACGGCCGCCGAGTTTGTCTGCTTCCATGAGCGCCCGGGGTCGAATTCGCATTCGTTCAGTACACATCCCATCCATCGTGAATGCCGTTCTTGAACCTTCACCATATCCTGCAAACCCATAACAACCTCGTCACCGTCAGGTTTTACATCGTATTGAATCAAAGAACGCACCGAACTCTCGGAAAAGACTGTCTATAGACTGTTCGCACTGAGCAAGAAGGTCGGCTCGCGGGAATATCGAACGACCGCGGCCAAGGGACGTATTACCGACCGCGGCCGCGACCAATCTGTGGGCACGTCCATATGGGATGCCGCGCTCACTGTGGCACCTTGACACCGCATTCAAGGACGATTCGCGCGTGGCTGCGCTCCACCGCAAGGGTTTGCGCCCTTATGCCACTTTGTGTGCACCCGCCCGCGCGCCTCTGTCCGGACCGACGCCAAACGGCCAAAGACCGTTCTGTTCTAGCCCCGCACGCGCGCAGACGTCTGGGACTGTGCTGGGCGACTGAGTGGGAGCGGGAGTTGTCCGCGACGGAGATGCATGCGATGTTGAGTTGGAGCTGAGATTACCCGTTGAATCGGAGCGAGCGGGGGCATGTGGTCCGGCGAGCGCGCGGGACTTTGTGCGTCGTGTTCGGGACAAGGTTGGGCCTAGATCGTCGAGGTCGAGCTCGGATGCAGTGGATAGAAGTGGCTGACACGCTCACCAGCCAATCTCGAGTGCTTTTGCAGGAGCAGCGTTTGATAGACTGTGTGCGGCCACACCGGGATGGCTAGAACTACGTACGAGGCAGACGTTCTGCGAATAGAGGCCCGCGTGAACGCTCATCGGAACTTGCGCGCGTCCTTGTTCTGCGCTTGCCCTGCCCCTAGGCTTCTTTTCTTCTATCCATGGCGTTTGTGTTGCTGTGTAGCACGATAGTACCTGATCGGTGGGAGGAAACGTGCCGCTGCGCATATATTCACCTGGAGATAGACAATGTCATTTTCCGTTTACTTACTCCGTACCTGGTCCACCTGTATCATTATCGAGAGAAGTGAACGGAGTGGAGGGAACAAATTAGCAGGCTCGGAGATGGTAAAGCCACGTAGGAAGGCGGGAAGAGACTCGCGCTCCGGGACTTGCTCTGACTTGCTGAAGCCCGTCTCAATCTCCGAAAGAAATTATGAGTCGCACGATTAGATAAGATTAGATCCAGACGCCTGTCTACTCACTGCGACTCACGATACGGAAACGGGCGCCTATAATCTGCTCTTCTTGATTTTTCTTCCTTCCACACACCTTTCCCCCTCCACAACCATGTCGGAAGACACTGAGCCTACCGTTGAAAAAAAGGTGGAAGAGGACGCCACCATAGATGAGAGTGAGGAAGACAAAAAGCTGCGAGCTGCTCGCCAAAGTACGTGCCCGGCCAAGTGAACAACACTTGTTCCCTAATACCACACCTTCTCCGCATATAGTCGAGTTTTACTTCGCCGACTCGAACCTGCCCTTTGATAAGTAGGTCTTCTTTTTGGTGCACGCACGCTCCTTTCCGACATGGACTCCCCAGGTTCATGTGGACGCTCCACACAGCTAATGCCGAGCACTGGGTACCCGTCAAGACCGTCGCATCCTTCAAGCGTATGCGCGAGTTCCATTCTCTGGGTGATGAGTGGCTACTCGATGCGCTTCGCAAGAGCGAGGAGCTGGAAATCGACGAAAAAAGCGAAAATATCCGCCGCCGCACCGAAGTGCAGCCACCGAAGGACCAGTTCGAACGCAGTGTGTACGCGGTACGTTGCTCGTCCTTCTCCACCCCACGTGCATCAGGGGAAGTTTAAGGGGGATCGTTTTGGGACGGCAGAAAGGCTTTGGCAAGGAGGACCCGACGCTGCAGAAGAAGCTCGAGGACTTTTTCAACAAGTACGGGCGGACGAACGCGGTGCGCATGCGGCGAATTGACAACACGAAGGAGTTCAAGGTTCGTGTCCTCTCCCCCCTATCATGCGAGCCGTCCGCCAACCGTTTGGTGCGGGTTTTCGGCGACAGGGCTCCGTGTTCGCCGAGTTTGCGGACTTCAAGTCTGTGGAGGCGTTCCTAAACGCCGACCCGAAGCCCTCATGGGAGGGGGAAGAGCTTCTCATCATGTCAAAGTACGTACGCACATCCGCGCTCACGCTGCGACGTTTCTCCGCCTCGCTCTGTTGCCGCGCTGGCGCTGAGAAACCCGCGGCTCATCGTTCGTCCTCACAGACAAGCGTACTGCGAGATGAAGATCAAGGAGAAGGGTCTC
>NW_025954793.1:0-12698 GCF_022376455.1 Epithele typhae | reverse complement strand
CACTTCATATATTCCAAGACTGAACGGATTGCAGGTACTTTGAGGCTTCAAAAAGAGTGAGACGTGCAAAAGCAGGTGGTTTGCGCAATCTTACCGATAATGATCCAGCAATGGTGCCTTGTGCGGGTCGTAAAAGTGTATAGGATTCCTTTTATACGTCTGCATTCGTGCGCCGAGATATCAGCGAAGGCACAGCCAAAGTAAATGGAACACGCACATCGGAGAGGATTGAACGAGTGCTCTCTGCCTGGTACACGATCTTGCCACTGCAAAGCCAATAAGCTATAGGAACAAGCAGTAGACGGGAATAACTCACCTCCAAATGCCGTCAATGACCTTCTGGCATGGCGAACTCTTGATGAAGCGCTTTGCTTGGCTCAAGATTGCCATTTCGATGGCGTTCCCGACTCGGTCTTCAAAATCATCCAAATCTTCCTGAGCACGTTCGACTAGTTCATATGGCGCTCCAGAGTACACGGACCACGTTGTTGTGAGAACGAGAGCCAGCTCGAGCATGTTGTCCGCATGTTCGCGTAGCGCCCGAATGGCCAGGATCTCGCATAGGTCGGCCCGGGTGCGCGAAAGTGCGGTGGTCGTCAGGTGGCGGTCGCGGAAGAAGTAGACGCGACTAAGTAGCAGACAGAAGATGACGGACATGTTCCCTTGCCTCTGGATGGCGGCATACTTATCCAGCAGAGGGCGAATGAGGGTGTAGGTGAGGTCGGGGGCGGTGAGCTAAAATGACGCATTGGTGACGATGAATGGGCGTCAGGTCACCGAGTGAGATGAGACTTACAGCTTCATGTGTCAGGGGAGTATCTGCGGGCAATGAGGCTGAGGAAGGGCAATGTCTTGAAGATATAACTCACCGATGAAACGCTGGATGAGGGGACGAAGAACCAGTTACAATCAACTATACAGACTGGGGAAGCCCAACACTAACCATAACATCCTACGAAAGGGTATGGGTATAGAGTACGCATGAATTCATGGTGGTGCTTACGCTTCGTATCATATGAAGTATAGGGTACACCTCTGTCTCAGCGACATTTGCCGAGCGTTGCAGCAAGGGTTGTCGTTCAGCAGAGTCCATCCTGTCTGCGCCGTGCTTGGGGGTCTTTCAAACGTTCATGTGTCGCGGCGTACCCGGGGAGCGATCGCGATTCAGAAGAAGGCCGTGAGAGATGAGGGGAGCGGGTGGAGGACGCGAAGGGACCAAGAACGAGGGGAGCAGACCAACTTTGGTGTCGGGAGCAACTCGCGACGACCGAAATGCGTGATTCGGACCACATTTGCAATCTAATCGCTTCTAGATAGACGCCCAAAAGGCCCTCATACTGACGGCGGGTCACGGCAGTGGTACTCACTGTTGTTCTGGTTGGTATCCCCGTCTTGTAATCCCACTCTTGGTCGCATACCTCTTCTATCGAGGCCGGAATACACACCGAGATAGCAGGTATGTCAATTGGTTTGTCTCTTTTGAGTGCGTTTCACCTGATTCCGACGCCAGTGCACAGCGCACACCATGGGCCCCCTCCTCCCCCATGACGTGCTCCTGATCATAGCCTCTTACTGCTCCAGGAAAGACATCATGTCCTTCATGCTTGTGTCTCGCGACTTTCATCACGACTGCGCCAAGTATGTTCTCGGCCCCGGAGTGTCCCTTCGTCGCGACTCCGACACTACCTCGTTCATCCGCTTCATGCGCCCACACCAGAAGAGACGTTGGCGGTACCTCAGGACTCTTACCATGGCGTCGTCTGGAGACATAAGCCCCGATGCTTCAGATGAATTGGCCTCTGCTCTTTCCCGTGCGTCCAACCTTGTGAATATCACATTCGAGGATGCGGAACGGACACTCGGCGCCCACCCCAATCTATCCCCCGCTTTCGCCGCCGTTCGGTCTGTGAAGCACGTAGAAGTCAGAAACGGACGGCAACACACCTGTCGAATGCTTGAGGCTATGCGTTGGTCTCTGGAGACAATTTCCCTGGACAACGTAGACGTGTTCCTTGATGCAAACCGCGTCTGGAACGATCCAAACCAAAACACTCGCATGCATCCTGCGATGCTCCTGAAGAACGCACGGGAGACTCTTCAAGAGCTGGATCTACGATACTGGACTGCAGCGATCGGTCTCCTCCCTGAATACCCCGTCTACCCCAGTCTGCACACCCTCTCCCTAGAGGGTTCGTGGTTTGTCCAGACTGCTCAATGGGTCATCACGTATCCTCACCTGCGACGCTTGAAGCTTGAATTCGAGGATGGCAGGATGATGGGCTACCTACCTCACCAAGTGGATGTATACGCAGATCAACGGCGCCTCAACCGGACAGACCACCTCACAAAAGGCACATGGCCGGAGCTCGAGATATTCATCGGCGACCCCTTGGACCTCTACCTCTCCGGAATCCCCTGTCGGATACAGAAACTGCTCATCCGTGTCATACACTCTCACAACCTGCAATTTCTTCCCACCGCATTGGACGATTCCCATCCCGAGTATCTATCGCTATGCATCAATACTTCCGTGCTCCTGCTAGGCGTCCAAGGGTTTGCGCCCCGTCTCGCAGACACCAACCTCTCCGACCTGCGTATCCTCCATATCGATATCCTCCTGGAGCAGAGCAAAGGCGTGGACTTGGAAGCGTTCATAGTAAGCGAACTCAGCTTTCCTCGCGAGGTGTTACTGATGGTCTGTGGGACACAGAGCTCGCTGCAGACACCACTGGCAAAGTGTTCAGCCCTCCGGACCTTGAATATCTCTTTCACGCCCGGCCCTGGGAAATGGGACGCAGATCTTCCTGCAAACGACTCCGAAGAAATACGCAACGGAAGGGCCAGGCTTCCGAGCTTTAGTCCCCGCCATTCGCCGTATATCCCGGGTGGGTTGGAAGTCTATAACACAGAGGTGGATATGAAGAAGCACGCTCGGAGTTTGCTCGAAGCCACCTGCCCTCTGAAAACGGTGAACATCGCTGTCTGGAGGCAGAGCTTACAGGGCACCGCCCTCAGGATCAAAGCTGAGAAGGTTGAAGGTGGCGGGTACACGATCGAGCTGTAGCGGACATGTTGGAAACTTTCATCGTATGATGGAACAAGACATCATCACATATCGCTCAGACCTGGGGATCCAGCGCCGGGGAATGGTTGGAGATGCAGGTCAGATGTGATTGCCAAGATGATACAGTCATTATACTACACGAGCAGGTGAGGTCATTATAGTCATCAGGATCGTGAAAGAAAGTACCGGCTGAATCGGAACCAAAGGGCAGTCTAAATAGGCTATAAGTAGAGCAACAGCAGCAACAAGTATGGCGCGACAACAAGACGACGACATCAAGAACAACAACAGCGAGGCGCGACCTCAATCATAACAAGGGTGTAGGGGTATGGATGCTACGTCGTACTACCTCGATGGCGAGGATTTGGACGGAGGGTTGGTGAACAGTGGCGAGTACGGCGGGCTCCTACGCTCTGCGCGCGGCGGAGAACCGCGAGGAGATCTCGCAGGGGTGTGTTCTTGAGCAGGGCTCTCGGCAGCAGCAACCGGAAGCATCTGGGGCGCCAGAGGTGCGGGAAGGACGATCTGATCCCTTCGAGGGACATATCGACTCATCGGGCGGCTGGGTGGGGTGTATTGCATGGTAGGCGGCGTCGGGTATTGAACGCCTCCCCTGGAATCTCGCCGCGTGCCCCTCGAGTAAGCTGCGCTGGATCGGCTCAGGCGCGGCTGGGTGCCAGGGGACTGGGGCGGAGACTGCATCACGGGTGAGACAACCTGAGGAGGCGAGAGCGCGCGAGGTTCAGGATAGAACTGCGCCGAATCCCGTTTGTGAGACGAGCGTCGCCATTGTTGCGTGTCGCTCGATGGTCGGGAGCTGGTGGGCGCACGCCCGGGCGGGGAACCGGCGAGTGGGGGGGATTGTGGCGGCTGAGACCGGAATGCAAGCGGCTGAGGGGGGACCGGCGACGACGGGCCTGCAATGGCAGCGGGACGCGTAATGGTCTGCATAGTGGTTGAACGGCTGACTGGGGTAGAGGCGATCATGATGGAAGGGTCCACGAGCACTGGTATCTTCAAAACCATCTTATCCCTAGTAGCCACCTCAGGAACGCCGCCAAATTTAATCTGAGCGTGGTGCGCCTGAGACGATGGTCCGGAGAGTAGCGCTTCTGCTGACGAGCCAATGTCGATAGACCCTGCAAAGGCGCGCTCGAGATAACTATCCGCCTGGAGCGACTGCATGCTCGGTGACGGAAGTGCAGGGGTTGACAACGAAGCCATCGACTCAAGAGGAGCGAGTACCGGATGTCTCAAGTGATGGCTTGGTGATTGAGTAGGACGGCTTTGTGCATGGGCATCAGGGGGACCCCCTGGTGGAACGCCGAAGGATGCCAAAAGTAAAGGTTCGAAAGCAGGTTGAGAGTTTTGCTTTGAGTTCCGTGGGCCGCCATTCGGCTTGCTCTCGCGATACATCCGAATGGCAGATGGTGGAGGGGGGTCTTCGTACGTGTGTTCTTTAACATTGGGCATGAAGCTTGAGAGGTGACGCGAGCGGCGGGGGGAGTTCGGGAAACTGCCTTGGGGTGAGGCCTCGCTGTCTGGAGCAGGGCCAGATTGCGAAAACCGAGGGTAGAAGCGGCGCCACCAGGATGACTGAGCGTGATGGTGTCCGGTGATGGGAGCTTCGGCGGCTTCTTCGTTTATAATGGGAGTATATGTGGTAGTAGGGTTTCCTACGGATGTATAGTGTGAGGAGTGTAGATGAACACCGTTGAGACGACGGACGCACCTCGCAGAGTGTATCCGCGCCGGGATAACTCTTTCTCAATCTGTGACTCCAGACCCTCACTTCGCTCCCGCTGTCTCCTCGACTGATAGCCCAGCCCATACTTATACTCGTCTCCCAGACCCAGCCATTGTTGCTCTTCACCAATCCGCACCTCCTTCTCAACCATCACCGACACGTTGAGCTCCTTCTCTCCAGTCGCCACCTTGGGTTCATTCGCTTCGCGGGAAATGTCATATCTCGACCGTCCGAATACGTTTTCCAGGGCGACTTGGCGATGAGCTTGAACGTCGACCTCCTTGCCACGGCACCTGTACCACATGTATACAGTGCCGGACCACAGCTCCACGAAAGTCTCCTGGAAGTTCATGGCATGCCCAAGGGATCGCCAACGTGGGGTCGACTCTCCGCCGTTGTCGCCAGTGTAGTAGGGCTTGTACGAAAACGCCCAAAGGTGCAATACCGCGAACAGACTGCAGAAGTATTAGCCCATGCACACTGTCCGTGGATAAGACTAGATACGTACGCCATTTCCGTTGTCTCAGCGATGGCCCCAATTCCGATATTTATGTCATTAGCTGTCATGGTAGGTGTCTGAGAGCTCTGATCAGCGGACATGGTATGGGAAGCACTTAAATTGGAAACACACGTCTTTCACGATTCCAAACATGGTCAGTAACGACAGGAACGTTGCTTGCCAGAACGTTAAGAACACTGAATTCTCATTAGCAGCGACGGGGAAACATTCGTACAGCTACCCACCGACTGCTTTGATGGCGAAGAGCTTGAGAAGAGGCTTCTGCGGCGCCAGCTCGACCTTCACTACCATGTACAGCTGGATCAAGCAGTACATGGCAATCGAAACCGATATCGAAACCACAACAACGATCTACGCATCATGTCAGTAAAAGCAGTATAAAGTCGATCAAACCTCGTACCCAAATATGGCCCCAACCGAGACTCCATGACTCTTCACAGTACAAGCCCACATAGTCGAGGACAACAGCAGCAAGCGTGGTTCTGTGCAGGCTTCGTGAGGAGGGGGATCCTTTGAAGACAAAGACGAAAGCATACCCAGGCCGAATGACACAATACTGCAGAATTCCCCACTTCATGATTTGAAGGAAGTAGAGTCCATCCTACACAAGTCCATGAGCCCACTTGTTATCGCTAATGAAGGCGTTATACCTACTCACCGCAGGCTTTGCCTTCAAGAAGTTCAAGGGATAGACCCAATGTTGGAGCTCTTTGCCTTGTCTTAGCCTTTCCCTGTCGTTCTTCTTGGAGAGCCCGTTCTGAGAGCGGCGATGAGCCAACAAAGTAGACAAGTGAATGATAGTCTCAACCTTGCGAAAGACCTCCTTCTGAGCATTCTCATCGTGAGAGATGTAAAGCAGAAGCAAGTAGAAGAACGACGTGAGAACGGTCGATTCGTAGCAATCACGGATCAGCAGGAGAGGTGTTGAATGTTCCTGGCAGAGGTCGCGCGGTGAGACAACGGGCTTGCAGGGAGTGAGCAGACGAGACCTGGTTTACTCACCCACCAAAAGAACGAAGCCGTGCTGACGACCGCATATATGGGGACCATGAACAGAATTCGGATGGTGTCTGTGGTGCATGCAATAATCGTTGAGCCAGAAGCACCAAGTCAAGATGAAACACGAACGTCGTTGCTCGAGTTTCTGGTGTATTGGGGTGTATGTCAGTGGGTCGAAAGCGTAAGGACAGGGCGAAAACATACGTTGGTGTACCAGCGTGTGTGCTTGTTGATGAGCCAGAAGGAGATGACGATAGCAATCAAGGTGAACAATGAACAGACCGCCCAACCAATCTGAGTGCAGATTCAATGCGAAGGGTCTTCAGCGAGTGCGTCATACGTACGTGGTGAGCTAAGAGATGCAATCCCGTTGAAATCGTCTAATCATGCTTGAGATTATCAAAACGCACCTTGGATCATAATCTTCCCATTTTGAAAGAGTGGGGGACTCTCTTCAATCGCGCGAGTCGCATGGCAAGTACCATTCGCGATAGTCATCTTGATGAAGAGCCTATCGATGCGCCAGTAGAAGCAGGGAATAGAGGCCCGGCGGCGAAGACAGATTATAGAGGTACAACAGCAAGAGGGAGTGACGTCGTGAGAGTCGTTAAAAGTCGTTGGTAGGCGTGATAGCGAGAAGGGAAGCCGGATAGAAGCCGGGGGTTGGGGAAGGAGATTCTGCGCGAGATATTGACGTGCAGAGCGGTGTCTCGTACCAGGGGAGAGACCGCAAGGGCACAAAGGTCGAGGACCCTCGGGTACGGCAGGAAGGCAGAGGACACTGCAGACGCTTGGGCGGGCGAGCGGCATGTCCCAGTGTGGGCAGACGTCACTACGTCACGACACGTGCTACGTGTGACGAGCTGCCTTTTCGAGACGCTGGCGTGTGCAAGTGGCCGGCCGAAGATTTGCACAACGAACGTTAACCTTTGTGGTAGACTGCACAGCAACATCCACCGGTATTCCATGACATTGAGAGTAGCTCCAATTATAACAGTGCATTACTCAAAGGCTATTGAAAGCGGCGGCCATACTAACACAACACAGGGAACATAAAAACAGTTACATGGCATATTACAATCACGTCTTGGATCCGTCCAGTTCTAGCGAATACCTTAGTACATGTCTTCATCCTCATCCTCTTCGCCCAGCCACATCTCGGAGTCCGTGTTCTCAAACTCCTCGTCCTCGTCCTCACGCACCAGCTTCCAAGCGGCCCAGACGCCGAACTCGCCATCATGCTCGACGCGCCACCGCTCCGGACGGTCGAACATGTCAGATACGATCCAGTCCATGTACTCCTCTCCCGTGACATCGTCCGGATGCAGTTGAATGTTCCAGCCGAGGTAGACCGAGTTGCCTCCTTCAATGTATGCGAGCAAGCCTGCGTCGTGGTCGTACGACATCTGGAAGATCTCAATCATCTGCATCGTCGCCCCTCGTCGCAACATCGCGATTTCCTCAGCGTCGTCGTCCAAGAACGGGAATGTTGCAGGAGTGACGGGTACCGTTGGCGGCGCCCAACGAGGGCTCACGTACTGTCCGTTGTAATGTTCTTCGTCGGTGTCGGTGCCGTACGCTGACCAGTTGTCGTACGCGTCCTCCTCCTCACCGTCCTCCTCGTCTTCTTCGTCTTCGTCCTCGTCGTCCTCGTCGGTACTCCAGTGGTCTTCAAGGTCGTGAGGTTCACGGAAGATGCCTGCCCAGGGGTTTTCGTCATCGGGAGGAGGCGACCGGCGCGTCGTACCAATCGGAGCCTTCCATTTGTCCAGCGCAGAGGCGAGGGATTTGACTAGATATAAGGGCACTGGCTTGCTACGCACAACAGTACGGCAACAAGGACATGTCTTCTTCCGGTAGAGAAGGGCGTGAGGGTAGGCCTCGTCGAGCATCTCGTCGTCGCCAGGGGGTGCGGATTTGAACCATTCCAACAGACATCCCATGCATAGAATGTGCCCGCAAGGTGAAAGTCTAGAGAACTGGTATCAGCCCGGGGAAGACTTGAGCAAGCACTGAGGGAAGTCTCACGCGTGCGGCTTGAGAAGAAGCTCCATACATATTTGGCAAGTCAGGTTGGATTCAATCGCAGCGACAAGCTGAAATTTACGTCATGAGACGAGGCGTGTACGATGATGGAAAGCACCTACGTCATCCGACCGCTTTGACTGTGTCTTGAGCTTTTCGTACTCTGCGTGCTGCGTGCGATGGGACTAGAAGACGCGGGTCAGGACACAGGTGCAAAGACATACTGCGATCGGCTCACGTCTGTGATCCCCTTCAACTCCGTCTTCAGGTCCTCGATGGTCTATGCAACGACGTCGGTAAGAGTCTGAGCATCGCCCGAAGAAGCGGACGACGAACCTTGTGATGGGCCTTCATTGACTTCTTGTTCACCGCAGCTTGCTGTAACATGACACTGAGATTCTGAACGCACCTTCAACGCGCCACACTCACCTTTCGCAAGGACTCTAGCTCTTGCTTCATTCTTACATATTCCGCTTGAGCCAAAGGAGCAGCGTGCGCGGGTTCTGCATCATCCTCGGACGGTTCGGGGGTCGCCGTTTTCCTCGACAGTCTATGTGCGTCCCGGGAGCGCGACCGCTGCTCCTTGCGCTTCTGCTTCGAGCTCTGCACGGTCGCCGGACGGTTCTGCTCCGAGAGGATATTGGTCACGATGTGGACATCGTCATCCTCGTCCACCCGCATCGTCCCTGGGCGCGACCTGGGCTTCGACTTGATCCTCCCTCGGTCCTGCTGGGGATCCTCGTACACAACGATGCGCGTCGTCGCCATGTTCACAGGGTTGCTGGACGAGGAGCCCGTACCGTTGCCCATGAGACCCGATGTCCGCTTCTTCCTGCGCGCGAGCGCGTCGGTGGGGGAATGCATCTCCTCGCCCGCCCGCGCGTCTGGGGAACGAGACTTGCGGCGTCGTGGAGGGGCTCCTCCGAGCTGGGAATTCTGGTTGTGTACTCTGTTCTCGCGCTGACGGATGGGGCCGGTTGAACGGCGGCTGGCAGCATTGTTGCTTTGAGTTCCGGCTGGTGGCATGTTGATTATACGTGCCTGTGTCGCGACATTACATAGGATCTGAGACACGTCGAGGCGATCGAAGCAACTTACTGTGAGATCTAAAAGTCTAATGGGCGGGGGGAGTGTTCGAGCGGCGTGGGGAGGCTCGTAGTACTAGGCGAGGGCAAGAAGACCAACGGGGAAGACAAGGGCGTTGGCTGGCCACAACGTGTAAGGCAGTGGCTTCTATGAACTGCTTACCTAACGTTAGGCGTTCGTTGAGGATTCGAGTCAACACACAGGAGCCCGGCCCGCTTCCCGGCCCGTCTCCATCGTTCCCGGCCATTATGCACTTTGAATCACCTGTGACTCGAACTCTCAGACTGTGTACATTTATCACTGCTTCGTCGCCATCATCCTCCAGAGGACACTCTTCAAGACTGTTCTCGCTTGAGGTATAAATAGGTACAAGAACGCAAGGCGTTTCTCCCGCACCAACCCCATGGATGCAGTGGCCGCAGAGGAACAGCAGCAACGCAAACAAGACAAAAAGGAACGCAAACAACAGCCAAGAAGGGAAGGCACGGCAGGCGGAGGAAAGGGCGGCGGGGGTTCGAAGCTCCGAGGTCTCCCAAAGGACTCGCATGAGGTCCGCATTTCCAAGACCCTGTCATGGGTCCTGCGCCATGGAGCGAAGTCAGAGAACCTGAAGATGCGCTCAGACGGGTACGCTCGAGTTGACGACCTTGTAAGTGCCTTTATGTCCCCTATATCGCGACGGCATTCGGAGATCTGATGGTCAAGGAAGTAGCTGGCTCTGCCCAAGATGCACGAACTCGACCTTGCATCCTTGGAGCATATCGTTCAGAAGGACGCGAAGGGGAGATATAGCCTCGTTGAAGAGATCGACCCTCTGTCGGGGCAGTCAACACGGTGGATACGTGCAAACCAAGGACATTCCATAGCGGTAAGCCAGGCTTGGACGCATTCGTGGGGAGATGCTGACTTGTGTGAAAGGCCGTCGTCATGGATTTGGAGCCCATCCCATCTCATGCGTCGATTCCAACAGGAGTCGCTGTGCACGGTACCTCCAAACGTGCTTGGGAGTTCATTAGTACGTAAAAAGTAGTAGATCTCGGGGTACTCCTCTCATCGTCACCGGTACGCAGAGGAACAGGGCCTGAGCAGGATGAAGCGAAATCATATCCACCTTGCACAAGGCGTTCCAGGCTCAGGCGTCATAAGCGGTATGGATACACCGCTTCTTGAACCACCCACTTACCTACTTCCTTTGGATAGGGATGCGGAATACATCGCAGATCTTCGTCTTCATCGACGTTCAGAAGGCGATCAATGCCGGCATCGCCTTCTATATCTCAGACAACGGGGTTATTTTGAGTGCAGGCGACGAGCAAGGCTTCCTCAAACCAGAGTTCTTCTCTCGTGTCGAGACCGCGGACCGCAAGCCCCTGCCCGGCTGGGACGCCCCCGAAGGCGTTCCCCAAGATCCATCAAAAACAATTGAGGGCGGGTTTTCTATCACCGGCGCAAGTCCACATCATTCCGCACCAGGTCAAGACGATGATTTGAAGCCCTCAGCGACGACGCAGGGTGCGGGCGTGGAGGATGTGGCAGAGAAGCTATCGTCAATGAATGTATAAAATGCTCGTTGTTTCCATGCCATACCTCGCCAGGCTGCTCATCAACTACCCACCCTGGGACTCTGAGGGCGATAATAACTCAAAACCCCTCGTGCTTTGTAAAGAAGTAAATGCTTTTTGGAATTCGGCGTGAAATGTTCCTTACCAGACCGCGCATACGGTGGCGAACGTGCGCTCATACCCATACCTGAGCTTGCCGTGACCGAAGATCTCATAAACTTTACTATTGATGAGTGCCGGCCGAACATCCGTCAGCGCAGCGTATGCAAGTCAATGAGGGACTTTCGAGACTACGTACGTGAAGATCGTCCGGGAGAGTCAAACGCGCGTGGTGTGCGACAACGGTGACCTGGCTCGTTCTCTTAAATGCGATGTACTTACCACCGTCGTGAGGATACCGGGTATATAAACATCTTCTACCCTTTGCGTACCCTTGAGGCAGTTGTCGCACATTCCGTCGGACATATTTCTACAGATTAAAACCCGAGAATAGGTTCATGTGTAGATGAGCGGAGAAAGGTTGATTGAGGGAGCTCGATAACGATGGTAGAGTCTTGCGAGGTCAGCGATGTTATAGTGTTGTGTCTTGGGCCGTCGGAACCAGGACTGATATACGAAAATTCCACAGTTCTGTAAAGAGTAATGGGTACGATCTGGCTACAGAGAGAGGGCATCAATGGCTACTCGCCGAAAGTGAATTGTCTAGTCGGTCCGTCTGTTCAACGAAACGCCATCCGCATACCACTCGGGGGTAGGCACAGCTTGAGGTCGAGTAGGTCCCGAGGCGTTGAGTTGCGCGATCCACTTGGTGGCGAGCCGCCCACTGCTAACCGCTATACACCATTTCTCCGCACCCCGAGGATACCGACTGGCCCGAGGACTCGAATATCTCCCTTGCGCGTACCGAGTGCAATGATCCCGGTTGTCTCCGATAGGGCGATGTGGGTGATGTCATCTGCACGGTAGATTCGAGTGCGAACAGTGAGCCGCAGTCGGAAAACGGATAATGTGGAAACACGCACCCCGCAGGTCGTACGAATTGACCTCGTACATCTCCTTCCCTTCGATCGCGCGAGGAGGCGGGCTGATCCAGCTCGAATGAGTATCATCAGGACCCAGCTCAGAGTTGATGACTGAGATGGCGGTTCCTGGTTGAATACCCTCGGGATTGGGACCGTCGGCTAGAGCCACCCCCACCACTTCTTCGTCTCCCTCCGGCACAGCGGGCGCGGCAAACCCGTACACCACTCGCCGCACTTCGCCGCGCCTGCGCTCGATCCAAACTCCACGCTGACCAGTCGGCCCCAGTGCGCACGACAACACGAAGCCTCGCGCCCCTCTAGAGAATCCGCTCCGCGGGAACTTGGTGTCTTCTGTGCCTGGCGTAACTGGAGTGGCCATATTGTGCGCAGCAAGAAGGTGGACCTGGACTTCCAAAGGAGGGGAAGCCTTGTGTGTTCCTGACGGTGTTGGTATGGTAATATCAACGTGACAGTGGAACAAGCCACGCAGAACATCGTATGCGAGGAAGGAGAGAGAAGCCTGGGTTATTTCGTCTCCCCCCGTGTCTGCTGGAGAAGGTGGTTGAATGATAGGACGGGAGAATGATACGCCGCCAAAGGTCGTGTTGGGGAAGAAGTGAGTGTGGACAACGGCTGACATTTGTACGGGTAATTTGGTCTCGATTTGTTCGGA
>NW_025954792.1:0-12710 GCF_022376455.1 Epithele typhae | reverse complement strand
GATAAGCTTTATACCGCAGATTTCCGCAGCGTTGAGACCGACGCCTCCGGCTTCTTTGATGACATTTCGCTAAACCCCGGGGACCCCGCTCATGGTTCCCCGGATTACCAGGACCATTTTCAACCGAAGGATGGACTCCCGGTCCGCAGACGAGTTGAAGGTGCGCCCATTCACATTGTCAACTCACCTCATGCTGTCTCGCTCACCTTTGTGCTACGTGGTTCTGTTTCAGTTCACGATCGCTGCCTATATGCTTCCCAAACTACGTGCAGAAAAGATCACATCTTGGCGGGAAATGTGGTCCATCGCAAGACCCGTCCGGGCATAAGGGATTATTGCGGTCTGCAAGCTCCTCCCCCTTTATCCGCATTTCGCTTAACTAATCGTAGACGGATGCCTGGCGGACCTGTTCTCAAAATCGTGGTTCTGCGCTTCTTGTGGAGTCGACTTGTGTGATGAATGCCTTCAAGACATCGTCCGCCCATCCGATCAAGTAAGTTTATTTATCACCTCGCTCAGTCATATTGATTTGTGACCATTGTTTGAAGCTTCTAGATGGCAGGTTTTGTACAGTGAACAATAAGGAAGGACATACCCGAGGCAGCTTCCGACCGCGGACAAGATTTTCGCTGTCAGAGTTAGATAGCGCCATACTCGAGATGAGTCAGTTTCTCGTACACAGGTGGGTGATCAGGTGTGGTGTAAACCATAAAGCGTACTTATGCCCGATAGACGGATCACTCTACGCCCGAACGGACGCCGGGGGCGCCCATCGACATACCCACCTTTCAAAACGGTGCTTTCTCAGAGGACGATTTCTACTCTGTTTGGGAGCGCAACAAACTCGTGGTCGTTAGGGGCATCGATCGGACTCTCCAAGGCGCCTGGACTCCCGCGTTTCTTATGAAGAGGTTCGGCCGGGAAAGGGTCAAACCCATCTATTGCGGCACTGACATTGAAGCCGAGGGCGAATACACGCTTGCCGACTTCTTAAGTGCATTTGAAGGCGGCGACTCATGTGATGCACTCAAGCTGAAGGTTGGCTTTGCCTACGGGTTGTGCGATCCAGATCTGCTGAACGACTCTTAGGACTGGCCACCTCAAGATTTGTTTCGCCAGAAGTTCCCAGACTATCATGATAGTTTTATAGAAGCGATCCCGGTTCCTACAAGAGACGTTGCGGCTTTGAACGGGTGAAAAATCTCGCCGCTCACTTTGATCGGAGCGGCTGCCCTCCTGATCTCGGTCGGTATCACAGAGTTAACATTCGATATACGTGGAGCTGACGGAGGTGGGCGTACAGGTCCCAAAATGTACGTTGCATACGGTAATCCCACAGCTCTCATGGGACCACCAAACTCCATCTCGACTTCACTGATGCCGTCAACCTCATGACGTTCTGCCCCGATCCGAGTCAAGTCGGGGCTGTATGGCATGCTTCACCTCCGGAGAGCCAGCCGCATATCCGGCACCATCTACGGACCATGTATCCGACGGAATATGAGAAGACAGACCCCATCCACTCACAGGAATCTTACATCACAGATCAGGTTTGGGAGGATCTAAGATTGCAGTACGGTGTTCAATATGTACGGATTGAACAGTTTGTTGGCGACGCGATTTTCATTCCGGCAGGATGGCCCCACCAGGAAGGTTCTTCCCGCATTCATGGCCTCTCAATACTGATCGTACTCACAGGTCCAGAATCGTCAGAATGCGGTCAAAATCGCCTGTGACTTCGTCTCACTGCACAACCTCGATGTAACAGCTGGCATGGTTCCTCAACAGCGAGCCCATCGCCTGAACAGCGGCGGCCACGGCGAAGACTTACTGCAGCTAGACACCCTCGTATGGCATGCATGGCGATCTCTGTCCACGTTTCCTGCGTCTGCGATGCTAACAGAGGCTCAATTCATCGGCGGCGGTATGTAACACAATTTCCCGCGGCTCTGTAACTACTGACGGGTCAATTAGTGGCGTCGCTTGCGATACATGCGCCCTCCGCGCTCCCAGCCGGTAACGAAGAGGTCAGGCCATACCGCCTCCGTCTTGGAGTCCATTCTCCACGGCATATTGCTAACGCAATCTTTTCCATCGAAGGCCGAATTGCGTGAACCGCCTTCATCGATCTCCAAGGAAACTAATCCCGGGCGAAGCAAGCAAAAATCTTCGAAGAGCTCCACCAAGCGATCACAAGGGGGATCCTCGGGAGAGACGCGACCGAGGCCCAGCGATTCCTGCGACTTCTACTGCGTTTATCCTGGATGTGAAAAGAAAGACATGGCCGGTCGCGGTCTCATAACGCATATGTACGTTGATTCCGAACCGTTCCTTGGCTCAACGTTCACCAGGGCTGTACAGAATAGATCGGCATCCTGAGATATGCTTTGTGCAGCGTCTAAAGCCGTTGGTTCAAATATCCGGGCACACAAAGCGTGCGAAGCTCATGGCCAAGCTGAAGAAATGCTTGAAACCAGAATTTCTTGCGGGCCTTTCATAGGGCATCCAATAGCTGTCGACACCTTACCCGATGTTCGGGGTTGCGGGCGCCGCCAGACTCCAGGCCCTCGCGCAATCCCGAAGAGCGTCATATGGCACTGCTTCCGCGTTCTTCCCTATCCAGCCATGCCCGCCTTCGCTCCCCCCGCCTCTCCACACCATAGCAGCTGCTACCGCCGACATCGCCTGCGGGACGCACAGAAGCAAGCGCGCGTTCCTCTGCGGTCGGCGGTGTGAGTCATTCATTACAGATTGCGACTCACTATGGTCCTCATGGCCCTTCGGTTCACTAAATGTCTTTGTAATCCATGGATTCCGTTTCTTCGCCGCGCTTGATGATTGCCCGCTCTGGCACGTTCCGCTCGAGCCTCCTTGCGAGCGGCCCATCGGTGACTTCTTCATTCCTTCGAACATGGGGACTAAATGTACGAGAGTCGCTCCATAAATCTGCTGCAGGGAGGTGCTCGGTATATAGGGGATGGGAGAGGTAGCACCTACGTTTTCGCACGAGGCGGTCGTCGTCATCATCAGCGCGACCGGCTCCCCGGCGGCTGGACCCCCGAAGGCGGAGCGCGAACAGTTAAGTCACCGGCGGCTATATGTGCAGGAAGGCGGCGGGCCGATGAATGGGCCGCGGCATACGTCGCAGAGATTGCAAACGAGCTTGTTCACAATGCGCGGCTCAGTGTGCCAGAGCGTAAATGCCTTGTTGGCGTTGATGATCCCTAAGGGGTGACCAGGATGACACTCTACGTGCGGTCAGAGCTCAATGACCTCAACGGCACTTCAATTCGTCGTCTACCCTAAAGCCCTTCTTATTCATGTGTTTCACCACCCAATTGCCTTACGCGGATCTCTTCGCACGCACTGCACTTGGTTACCTGCGCATGGGCTTGTGATGCGGTAGGCAGACGTTGCTGTATATACTGCCGGCGGCAATGCAGCCCACCCTACGGTGCGGTTATGCAATGTGGGATTTCAACGCCATTACTGGCTTCCCTTCATCGGCGTTAGGAGAAGACAGGGTGCCTGCATCACAGCGGTGCGGCCGCGATTCGGCTGCTCTCAGCCGTCTGGAATGCGATGGTCTATCGGTAACTGCGCTTTCAAATAAAAGACAGCACATCGCCGCATGCCGCGCACATGCGCCGGCTTAGGCGCCGAATACATTTGTCCGCATTTACTAGCGATCTGGGGTTTTCCTCTCACGCTCGCGCCATACAACTACCGTCCTACACCCACATCGCATCCACAACACTTCCGCGACAATGCCTTCTCATTTGGGAGAGCGGGAGGCGCCGGGAGTCGAAACAGATACAGCCATCACCGGCGCCATTCCTGCATTGCTTCGTCGATTGCTTCAGGGGCACGTCAAGGGAGAGGCTGTAGGCACCATACCCTGGAACGAATGGCGTATTTATTCTCAAGAAGACCAGACAAAAATTGAAACAGCAGCTAGAGTGCTTTTTTCTGCGTTCACGAGACAATGTCGGAGTTCAGTCTTTCGTCGAACAAACCTATTCACTCACCAATCGTCGGCCGTAGATCGGACATCATGGGCCGTTCATGAAGTCTGGACGGAAATCAAAGACTGCATTCACAACCGGGCATCCCTGACCCAGAAATTGCTGAACCTTCTGGCTTCTTATCCGCCTCTTTTACCTCTGCAGCCGAACGGCCATCTGCCTATTCTAGCGGGGCCTTTCATCATTACCGACAAACACGGCGTCATTATCTTTTGGAGTCTTCCTGGAGTCCTATCCACTGCTCTACAGGTTTGTGGTCATTTGTCACCCTCACTCGATCTTTCTGATCTCCAGCCAGACAGAGTTTATGTCGGCAACGAGACGGTTGGGGGAAAGGGGTGGCTTGGCGATCTCGAAGGACACCAGCTGCTGGAAGACGGGGCCTGTATTGTACGACTCTTATCCCGAGAAAATACGCAGCAAGACGCCGCAGCTGGCCGGAAGACTTGCCCTTTCCGTAGGAAGCACTTCGGTGTGGGTCCAAAGCGACGGTTGGCGGGTATGCAATCGATTTGTCCTGTAGACATAACCTAACACGAAGGTTGCTCAGACGTCTGCTTCTGGCCTGGAATTCACAGCGGAGCCTAGAGCCAGCGCCGTTGAGCAATGGCTTTATTCATGTCGTCAACTCGCTGCAGTTCTGGGAGGAATTCTAGCTGTAGTCTCACCAAAGCAATACAGGGCCCAGGTCGGTATGATCCACGCCTTGAAGAAGGAGATCCCGGACGGCATATTCCGATGGCCTTTCATATCCGAACAATGTGAACTGGTCGCCAATCGTGAATGGCTTTCGACTCGATATATCAACGCGACATCCATCAACTACAGTTTACATGCGTCTTTTGCGGCAGAAAAGGGTCCTTGTTTCGTAGCAATGCGCAGCCTAGGGATATCGGTGCCTTCGGACCCGGGTTCGATTCAAGTAATGCTCGAGTCGTTCGTGCAATACGGCCTTCCTCCGCAGCCCGGTGATTCGATACGCTTGATTTTATCTGCGGACGGGAGTACATTGAATCGATGGGCCGGGGATCAAGGGGCGATGAACCCGGAATGCGTTCGGGACTTAAAGCAGGAATTTGGCCCCCGCGATTAGAGGACTTGTCGGTATCATATTTCATAGAGCTCGACGTGTTCGGTCGTTCCTGTTACCGCTTTGGGGATGTACCGGAGGCTCTTGATGTTTCCCCGCGGGTGATAACTATTCTACATGAATACCGGCTCAATGACCTGCGGCCACCATCGGCGCAAAAACATGCCCCGACTCGCGATGCCGGTCGGCTGCTCCCCTGGGGCCTGCAAGCTCCGTCGTGCTGGCGTCGCTATTCAATGATCGCAAACACGTTCTTGAGCTGAAACGCTTGAATGCTCCTGTCCCGGAGTTCATAGATCCTTGACGCTACAAAGATGTGCATCGTATCAAGCCGGATCATCGTCCACATCCTATTTCGGCGGCAAAAAAGACACCTCACGGACCCCGTGTCATCCACGGCGCGCCAAGACGGGATCAACTACGCAACCGGCGGGGCGAGGAGGAGGAGGAGGGAGGTAGCTACTGATGACGCCGCTCCTTGGTCGGCCGTAGGGCTTCCGGTGTGCGCGGGAGTAGAGGAAGGGCTGGGGGACGGAGTGGATGCTGTTAGACTAGTCAGACTAGAGGGGGGATCGAGGGATTGCTGCGGCGAGATAAAAGCCTTGGCAAAAAATGTCGAGGTTGGGGCATTGGTGCGCAGGGAGGAGCCCGCTCTCCTCGACTTCAGAGACGGCTTCTTGGAAACCTGCAACCATATTTCACCCGTCGGTGGCCGATGGAACACGGTTGGAGGCTGATTCAAAGAGGCCGTCCACAACCTCTTGATGCGCTATTCTCCTCCACAAAGCTGTAGCAGCGTCTTCGTCGAACAGATTGTTAGTGAAGGGCCTATGTACTGCCGACTGCCCTCGTCCAGAACCGGACGAAGAGCTTGCAAAGACGGTTCCGAAGCCTACAGGGCGCTGGGTTGAGAAGGCATCAGTCGAAAACTCTCCCCTTGATGGCTCGCCGGATGGTGGGAGTGCCGGAATTTTTTTCGCGGTTTCTAACGCAACGGGGCCCATTCCAGGAGGGGCCGATGCATTGATTCCGGCCGGATCTGCTCCGGCGTGGACGGGAACAGTCGCAGAAGCAATACGCAGGCCGCGTGGGCTGCGGGACGCGGCAATATTGATCGGCGGCGGCGGTATGACTCCTGAGAGCTTCGGCGGATTGGGGCCCACCTTTGAAAGCAAGACGTCGCGGTGTTGCACCTGTTTCTGAAGTTTCTGCAGCGACCTCACTTCGCCAGTCAGATGCATTGCCCAGTCGATGACGACGAGCGCCGACTCGGACGGAAGGTTCTCTGACCCCTTGATGATGTCCGGCAAGTTCCCCCAAGGATCGTTGGCTTGTGCAAGGGCCGGGAACAGCGCTACCAGTCGTTCTTGAGCCCGCAGACGCTCCTGAAGCGAGCCTTTAGCGTATGTTCCGGACGCAAGAAGGACGTCGCCTGCTAAAGACAGAATATGAGGACCGGAGGTGCTGAGAATGGGCCTCGTTTGTTGAATCAGCCCGGATGCCCCGGCGTCCGCAGAGTGATTAGCGGCGGTTCCTGTTCCGGCAGCTATAGGGAGGTCTCAATGCGCAACCACGGTGAACATGACAAGCTTCACCCACCTTGATTTTCCGAATTTTGGCTGTGAATGCGGTCCCTGACCCGGACATTGACCAGATCGTTGGCTCGAGCAGCGACATCTCCCATATCGTCCAACAGCCTCTGCAATGAGCGGACCATTTGGAGACCTCCAAGATTTGTGTCAACATCTCTAGACGTGATGGGACGTTGAAGCAGGAGCAGGATCTCGCTGAACGCTGAGTATATGTTGGCTAATGATCTCTGAAGCCCGCCAGATGCATCAACGCCGGCCTAAGGTGCAAGTAAGTCGCCGATTTCTGGTGCAAAAGATGCACGGTAAACATACCCTGAATGTATCCGTCTGGGACCAAAGGATCGCCTGTTGTTGCGCGGCGATTACCAAGCTTTCCAGCAAGTCTGCAACAGGATTTTGAGCCTCCTCCACAAGCAACGCCTGTAGGTGGACGGCAGCCTGGTTGGGGACTATAGTGGTCGGGGCCGCCTCCTGACCGTGGGATACGGCGTCCGCTGTAAAAATTGGGCGTCCGTTGTGGGAGTCCCTGCGCCGCTCTTCCCATGAAGCATCAATTGGGGTAGCATGAAGGCGGTCTTGCATATGATCTTTCCAAGAGACCAAATGGCCGAAGCGGGCGCTCTTCCTGTGATCAGCGCCGCCTTCTAGAGCAACGTTTGCATCAACCGTGGCCACGGACATTTTTCGAAAGGCTTGATGTGGTTGAGCAATATATGTCAGCAAACCATAAGCGGCGGGGGAAAGGGGGGACGACTGCCTACCCGGCGGTGGACGAACACGCCGCGCCAGCCATTCTGCAGGAATCCCTGTCAACTCGAAGCAATCTCTTAAGTAGCCGGCCGGAATACAGACGCTTAAAGCGCTACCTTGTGCAAGGGATCCCGATGCTGGGGGCGGTGTGTGAGCGCCGCTTCGAGGCCGAATTTGCCCTTGGGGCCCCCACTTGCTGGCGTCCAAGACGTCCCCAACGGGCACCGCAACGGCGCTGCTGTCAAGCCCCATGTCCCCTACTGGGGGATGCTGTCCAGACTCTCTCTGCTTCGAAGACTCGCGACCGACGGGACTTGGTGGTTGCAAGACGTTCTTCCAATCATCGAAGCCGTAGGAGTCATTGTCCTGCAGAGGTCCCGATTGGAGTCCGCCGAGGAACCTCGGAGGGCCGCTGTCTGAAATCAACTCAACGTCCAACTTATCAAGGACGTGGTTAGAGGAGTGGGCCGTGTCGTCTTGCTGCCGCTCCGACCCTGAAGCAGAAGCAGCTGCGGAGCAGAGGTCAGGCGGGGTATTGGAAAAACGTGGACCGCTCAAGAAACCCGAACCTTCATCGTCAGGTTTGCCCGTATTGTTCAGGCCTAATTCGGCGCCAAAATCGGCGCCCCGTAGTGTAGGGAGTCGAAGATGATGGTCCTTTTGAGCCGTATGATCTGCACCCGCCTCCTGTACCGGGGGTGCGCGCTCTTCGGTGCTCGACGACGCGGACCCTTTCCGTCCGTGGCGGGCGACATTTTTCGGCCTCGCATGTCGCGCTTTGTCGGATGCCTCCGGGGGCCTGGAAGGCACGAATGGCCGAGCGTGCACATGTGTACCGGATGGAGGGCGCTCATCCTGGGCTTGGAAAGGGGGGCGTGGGTCGAAATACGGCAGTCTTTCAAGGTCGCCTCGACGAAGCCTTCCTGCCGACTCGAGCGAATGAATTCTCTTGAAAAACCAGGTTGGGACATCCTCTGCGACGCGGGCGGGGCTTGACCAGTACTCGGACGCGGAATCTTCCTCCGGGTACAACTCAGGATTTGCCAAGCGACGTGCTCTACGCCACCTTGCGTAGCGTTCCACCTCGGATTCGCCGCCGCCCACGTTCTCGAATTCGCATTTTATCTTCAATCTGTGGCAGCGAACGCAGCTACCGCCGATCAAAGGAGCACCGATGCAGGGCACGCCGCGCTCAGCATCACTTTTCTTGCCGCTCTTGGGGGCCTTTTCACAACTGCGGCATCGCGCTCCCTGGCACCCCTCGTTTAGCTGCACGAAGTTCGAACAGTAGTTATGCTGTTTCTCACCTCCGGCCATTCAAATCGTCGTACGTCAAGCGTATCCTCCGGTGGAAAGCCTTCTTCAGGGGGGACATCCGCGAAGATGCGCAGTTTGGTGTGGCGCTTCGGCCGGAAGGAGGATCCGCGCTTACTGCCACGCTTATCGGCCGCAGGGCCGACTTCCTGATCTTCCCGGGTTCCTGTAATCGGGCCCAAGGTTATCGGCCGCTATCTCGAATAAAATCCCAACGGACGCACCCCCCTCACAGCCGTCGGTGGGTTCTGCAGTGCCGGGGATTGGATTTGAAGGCGGCGCGGCTTCTTCACCGGCCGCGATTTTCCCACCGGGGCCCTCCGAAAGTTTCCTCCTTGCTTCTTTTCCGTCGTTTGACACAATGTCAGAGTACGTTGGCTCATATAGGTGGCAAGACGCACCCTCTCTCTGCAGCTCCTCTATCGGCTCTGGTGCCCTCGACTTTCCTCGGGCAGCGGTAGATTTCGAGGCCGCCTCAACCTGGTTCAGCGCAGCGGCCGTAGACCGGCCTCGTGCGGGCAAGGGTGAGAGCTGTCGAGGCCACATTCCTGCAATGTAGGTGAGTCACCCCTTCTGATAGAGGTAGACAAAGCAGGTGTTGGTGAATTACCTATCCGGGTAGAGGACGAGGCCGTCCCTGGCACCGAACGCTCCCCTGATTATGGAGAAAGACGGTTGGTAAATGCGTAGCCCGGTTCTAGGTAGGAAGAACCTCACCGAGCTGCGGGGACCCCCTTGTGATGCCTTGCCAGCTCGCCGGCTTTGCCTGTGGCATCGGAACGTTTTTTTCCGCCCACCAGGCTACATTAACAATTAGAGCGGGGAATGACGGGATATAGTCTGTGCACTTACTCGAATTCTTCCACCAGTCGCTCGAGACAGCCTCTTGAGGCAAAACCTTGACCAGCCCGTGGTCGTCCGGTGTCTGGGTCATTGTACCAATTCCGACAAACTGTGGGGGCATCTGACCTCCGGCATACAACGGCACCAGATTTTCGATTTGAATGGCGGCGTCGATTGCGTTCTTGCCCATATTTTCGCCCGGTTTCAACTTCGCCTCAACGTTGTAGATGGCCCTGTTGATCTCATACATGGCGGACAAGGCGAGCGATGGCAGCGTGTCCAGACAGTCACCCCCCCAGCTTCGGTAGCGACTAGCGAGGCGGTGAATGAGCCGTCGTAGCTCGTCTCGGTATACCTCCATGGACGCTGCCGGCTCCTGTGTGTCTCTCAGCGTCTGATAATGATGCCATGCGTAGTGAATTTGCGAAGCGATGTCCGACACTATATAGGCCTCTTCAGCGGACATCTGACTCCCGGCCTTATGTGCAGACATCTGATGCTCTGTATCCGGACCGGACATCATGAAATGTTGGTGGTGGGAGAAGGAGGTCGAGGTGATGGAGGGGTGTCGGGCGGTCGGTTCAGCGCGGTCGATGATAGATATGTATGCGTCGGCCTACGGACGGCCGGCATCATACGTAAGCGTACAGAGGCGCCTGCATCTTGCATTATTCGAACGACGCGCACGTGACAGCCAGTTCGGTGGATCGAATTCGGGCTAGCTATGTTTGAGGTGTTCGTTTCGTTTGTACTCGACGTTCTCGCACAGGTCGCTCCGCATGATGCACACAAGGCATTGTCACATGGGATGGGGTAGAGAGTCTGGTACTTAGTATACGGCACTCATTGTTTCAATATAAGTACACCTATGTCCTCGCTTTCTGGCCTGGCCCTCGACCTTCGCGTCGCCCTTCACCTTCGTCGCCCCCCTCCGTCGCGTCCCGGCCCTGCGCGTCGCCCACCTCTGAATCCGTGTCGCCCTCTCCTCTTCTCGTGCGCGCGAGCACGCCTCAAGGCTTCTTGAAGGACCTGCTCTGCGTGGCTCGGGACGGTGTCCCCTCCCCACCTCCGCCTCCACCGCTCCCTCCTTCACATCACTCTCCTTCACTTCCTGCGAGCGCGTCTCACTTGTTCGCGCGAGCACGTCCTACCCGCGCTTTCGACGCTTGTTCAACTCGCGGGGGACGGGGCCTCGCATCCCCCTGCCCCGGTCCTGGTCCTCTGCCTCCACCTCGCCCTCTCCGCGTCGCCCTTCTCCGATCTTGCGCGCGTTGCGCTCCATCGGGTTAAAATATATTTATTATACATACTGGGGTTAGAGCCTAGGAAGGAATGCCGCGGCCCCGCGACAACACAGAGGCAGAGGTGGGGGAGGAGGGCGACGCGGCGAGGTGGATGGGGGCGAGGTGGACAGAGGCGACATAAACGTGGGTGACGCGGACGCGAGCGGCGCAAAGGCTGGCAATGCGGAGGTGTGCAGCACGAAGGACGGTGGCGCGGGCGGGCGACGTGGGCGTAGGAAGAGAGCGGCGCGGAGGAGGACGTCCGCCAGACCTGTAGTAGTTGTCGACAGGGCGGCAGGGGCGCCCATCATGATGGGTGGGCGTGTGGGGAGTGCAGGAAGGCGGAGCCGCGAGCGCCGATCGGTAATTTCTCACACGTTAGGGTCTGCAGGCGTCTGCACCGGTCAGAGCCAACCGTTCTGACGCTTTTTTATTCCAATCCAACAGACGTCCCAAGTTCCAACCAATAAATTGGATTTGGTTGGATTTGGTTGGCAGCGACGCTCTGTTGTCCAACCGGAGCTCCAGTGTTCCAACGTAGGTATGAGCGGGGAAATTGATGCATTTTCGTGACTACTAGATTACTGCTACGGGCATGGGTGCGAGAGTCGGAACGGGGAGGTTCAACATCACGTTGTCCTCCCCCTGGAGGCGGAGCGGCGCGAGATCGGGGACGAGAGCGACTTCGACGTACTCGAGCCATCCGCGGTCGCCACGAGTGCAACGCGCACACGGTGCCAGTGCCTCCCAAACGATGCAGCTCCACACGCGGACGCGTGGGGCAGGAGGATCGACAATCACCAACGGCGGCGGCGTGGAGCGTGCCGCCGGAGCGTCGCCGAAGGCGTTGCCGACAAACAACGTCGGAGACGTGTCTTCAAGCGGCAGCTTCCGATTGGCATTGTAGATCGAGTCAAGAGGCAACGGTGTTGTGGAGCGTGCCGGTGGGACCACGAGCTGGCAGTTGACCTCCTCGACCCTACACCGGGGGAGCTCGTTCTCTTGCCTGGGCTCGTGGATGCGGATCAACATTGAAGGAATCGTGACTTGACGTGACACGACTGACGCAGGTAAGCGGGTGAGGTGGTGACTCAGGTGCGACGACACAGCCATTCCTCACCGCGCATGTGCCGAGGATTCACATGGGAAGAGTCTCCGTGTGCGCACGTACAGGAACAAGTCAGGGTGCGGAAGACGGGAGACGAAGAGCAAACGGATATGAGCGCGGACAAGGAAGTCAAGCAAACCAAGAGAAAACGCACCGTAAAAGAGCGGGGCCGTTGCAAGTGATGGTCGGTTGTTAAGAGGGGAAGAAGCGGGAGGTGCTGGTCGAGCAGGACTTGACCGCAGCGGTAAACGTCCGCCGATAAGACGACGTCCCGATCGCCTGCGGGGCGCGATAAATACGAGCGTGAGGGAAGTCTAAAGCGGATGGATGGCACGAGGAGGCGGGTACGCACGGGAGAAGATGTGCTCGTGTATACAGGTGAGCTGGATTTTCACCTTGGGGGAGTCGGTCACGATGAGGCAGTTGGCAATGCTCTCAGCGATGGTCTTGGAAACGGCGACGCGGAGGAGGCTCTGGATCTGGATCCTGGACGCGACAGACGATTAGGGGGCTCGGGCAGGTGTCGTAAAGTAGTCCATGAGCACGGTGAGTCCGCCGCCATCGGTTGATTTGCTTAACACCATGTTCTGTGCACACGCAGAGCACATGGGGGAGGGCGAGCGGGTTGAGGGACATGCGGATCGCAGCAGTCTGACCGGACAGGCGTACCTTGATCGGAAAATCGTTGACCGAGTTCCCGCCCAG
>NW_025954791.1:0-12741 GCF_022376455.1 Epithele typhae | reverse complement strand
GAGCGCTCGGCTGGCTGTGAAGCTCCCTTGTCGAAGTTGGGCCTTCTCTGTAATCCGTCAAACTGTCCCCACACGGTAATTGAGGTGAGCACTGGTCGATCAATGCACACACAGCCTATTCTAGCGCTTTTTTTCGTATATATTAGTGTATCCATAGTCAGAAACCCTCATACCCTATCGTCTTCTCTCTCCAGCCCGTGCCACACCATGTACCACCTCTTCCGCATGTTGATGGTTCTTCTCGTCTTGAATGTGGGAGCATCCAGTGTTTCCGCTATTCCCTACGGGTTCGTTGACGGTGATCTACGAGTGAGTGGCGTCGTACTTTTATCCAGACCAACTACGACGATCTGATGTGATCCTACAATCAACAGCGCATAGAAATCATTCGTACGTCACACCTCCCTCAGAGCAGCACAGCACTGGGAGTCGCGCCTGGCCTGGACCCGCATGTCGAGCGCCGTGCAACAACGATGCATACCACACATACGGCTTCCCTCTTGAGGTAAAGCGGACGCGGCTGACTTCACGTGCGATCCGAGCGCTGACCGTATATTCTTAGGAGTACGCTCACCGAGAGCTCGGACACCACCAGCAGCCGGCACGCACGTCCACGTTCCTTCAGCGCTGGCCTCGTTCCACTGTCGATTCCCGACTCTGATCCAAGTACCACTCGCCTTCGTCCCCGATGTGACTGTGAATTCAGCCTCGACGGTCGAATGGCTCCTCAAGGTCGCTGGCAGCTGGGAGAAGCCTATTTCGTCTGGACGATCGTCCGCTCGCGTTCATACTACATCTGCCATCCTTCGGTTGGTGATGTTGGATTTGAATATGTGCGTCCATCGCGTGCGAGTTGCGACGTTGCTGAGTGGTGGCGTTTGGGTATATGCTAGGTTCGCGGCGTTCAATGTCGGGCATACGACGCCGCGCTGGGATATCTCCGACACGAGGAACCGAAATTCCGTTCCCGTGATAATGTAAATGCGCAGATAAGGTGGTGTATCACAACGGACGCATCTATATTTCTGGTTATATCGACCTCCAGTACTACATACTCGACACCACGATAATATACATGATGCACACAACACGCATATATGCGCTTCCTTGATCTATACTCAGTATATCGTATTTTCTGGACAGCTGCAACAGGATCGTACTGTATAATCGGTCCCCGGCGGGGGTCGAAGTCGCGAGCGTAGGCTATTGCCACGCGATGCACGTCTGACGCGATTGTCCGTGACATTTTCTGTGCGCGTTCTCGTCGCTGTCGACGCCGCGCGGCACTTGAAGAGTTAAAAGACTGTTTCCTATATGCGCACACGATGTGGTCAACATGGGACGCGATGATTATCTGAGAAACCGGAAAGCAGTGAGCGCGGCGTCCTGCGTGAATGTGGGCGAAACCCGGATGACTCAGCAAGCCTTCCGAGGATTTCCCGGCCAACGCAAGGCGGCCATATTTGACGCCGAACTGTTCTTTTCGTCCACCGCGCGCCCTGGACATCCCTCACACACAAGCCGGCGATGCTGCACAATCTGCGTTCATATTTCTGTTCACCCAAGTCCACGATAGGATTCTGTGCATCCTTTGCTCGTTGTCCAAGCTCAAGCCCCGATCTCCGCAATCTACGCCCATCAATCCAACCGACGGACGACGTTAGCACGCCCTCTCCCCGCAAAAACAGCCCGTCTTCGTGAGTTCTTCACGCAGGCCATAGAACGCGCGTGCACCCTCTCCACAGAGGATCCTTTCCACACCTCCAGCGTCGCTCAGCCGGCAATCGAAGCGCAGAAATGACACCGCGACCCCGGATACCTTCTCGACGAGTAGAGAGAGCGCCGGGTCGGTCTTACTCCCAGGACTCGCCCGTCGGAGGAAATGGGGAGGACGGGGTGGCGGAGCAGGACCGCGGCAGCGTGTGCGCATGGGACCGCGTGCCACGTGCGCCCACCTCTCGCCGCCCCGCTCCGCCGCCCCAGTCGACACGCTTGAGCGTGCGCTCGTTCGCGTGCGGACGGCGGGCCAGCGGAGGGAGCGGGGGCCGTCGTCTGCGTCCCCGCTCGGGAACACAACGTCTTGCGTGGCGGCTCGGGCCATCTCCCGCCGCCCGTCCGGGAAGGGCGTGGTCGTACGCCCGGGCCCCGGGCGCGACTTCCGCCTCCCGCGCGCGCACGCCTCTCCCTCCGTCGGGGTTTCGCTAGTCTCCTCCACCCGCGCGTCGCACAGCCAGGCGTAGTGGCATGCCGCGGTGCCATCGGGCCATGCCCCGCGCGCGTTGAAAGCCTCCTGGACGTCCGCCGCGCCGTTGCCCTGCCCGTAGAGCTCGTTGTGTCATGCCCAGTCGACGAGGAGCCAGTCGAGGCCGCGGCGAGCACGCACGCCTGGCAGACGTGCGGGAGCAGGAAGAGTACGCGTGGAGGCGCCTACGGAGGTCTATCGCTCTGGAGATGGGGCGACGGGCCCGGGGTTGTCGAGACGTGTGTGGACGGGGTGGGCTGATAGGTTTCCGGGAGGGTGTGGGGCAGGGTGTGTGCGCCTGTGATGGTGGTAGTGGGCGAAGAGGTGCCCTGGGAAATTGGGTCGCGCTGGGACTCGAGGAGGAGAAGGCGTGGATCGAACGAGGAAGCGAACAGGAGGAGGCGGAGAGGACGGCGTAGCCTCCGAGGACGGATGTGAGAGTAGGGAAGGGGCGTTTGGTGTTGATGAAACGCCTCATGAGTTCTGGGCATGAGTTCTGGGCGCACGTGAGGTCCTTGTGCGTTAGCCGCAGATGACATGGCTCAGTTGAGACTTGGGAAGGTCATCTACGTCGCTATTTAGCCATACATCGCTCTGGCTTGCAATGAGGGCTGTCTCTTTCCACAATGCGGGCTCGGCTTTGGCGCCCCTTGGAGCGCGACTGTGCCGTGCATAGGGTTACCTAGAGAAGCGCGAGAACACCACTGGATTCTTTCTCAGGACGTCCTATGGTCGACCGGGTCTGCGGCGTGCGAACCACGCTTTATTAAAACGCAGGTTTGTTGTCTTATCTGCCTGCAAGGGCGGTCGTGCAGCGCGACTCTTGTTCGTTCATCTCGTTAGCTTTCGAGCACATCTGATCATCCAGTGTGTTAGAAGCTCCCCTCGGCGCATCTTTGCTCTCTAATGACATATCATCAACAGCACCTCGTGGTAGACTACGAGAGCATAGCTCATATCAGCACAAGTGATATGGAGGTCATACCGCAGCGCTCGGATCTCCGAAGCACGAACTCTTTGTTTTTTGAAGGCCTCCTACAACTAACGCAATCTGATAGGCAACGTGGATATCACAGCACAACGTGCGACCGCACAGCCTTCTCTTCCCTCTGCATATAAAGGAGGACTCGAGCCGTTTACGCACGTCCTGCAAAGTCTTCACCTAGTGCCCCAATGTAAGTGTTCTTCTCTTCATACACTATACTGATAATCACACTCATTTCTTTTTCTCAGTACTCGCTTCAACACGAGATGCTCTTCGCGCTTTTGGTGGTCCTCGTCGCGGTTCTCGGAGATTGCCAGCGAGGGAGGTCAACCGCACCATTGACGACTACTATGGCGACTCGGTCACTGGCGTCGTCCAACAGCTGAATGGGCGGACGGCAATACATGTGACGCCTGTTATGTGAACAGCAGTAATGTCGACATAAGCAAGGTGTTCAAGGGCACCTGGCACGACTCAACGTGGTATCCTGTGAACACTGGCGAACGGTCGATCACGCTTACATTCAACGGGACGGCGGTGTGGGTGTATATGATCCTCGCAAACCAAATTCAGAGCACATCCACGACAACAAATCTCGCGTTTTCCTTAGACGAAATCCCGCGGGGGAAGTTCATGCATCCACCGGACAAGACGAACGACGTTCTGTATCAGCAGTTGGTATTCGAGAAGACCGGTTTGGCGCTTCAAACCCATTCTCTCGAGATCACAGGGACCGGGAACGAAGCATCACTCATGCTCTTCGACAATGTCGTTTACACCGCGTTCGAAGCTGATTATCCGACGGATAATCCATACCCCACCCTTGGCTCAAACCTTCCACTATCCTCGTCTGCGACAGCTCAGGGATCCCTCTCGGACGCCTCAGGCCCACCAACACATACGACCACAGTTACAGCTCATTCCATCAACTCTGTCGTCACAACGTCGCATCCCGACATTCTACCCACTGCATCAGTTATGACGGTTTCCACGACATCGCTTCCACAGAACGCTACCGTCAGCGGGACGCAATTGCCCTCGTCTAACCGCAGCGCAACGATCGCAGGCAGTGTCTGTGGAGGTATCGCTCTGCTTATCTCCGGGATTGTCCTCACCCTTCTCTACACCCGCCGCATTCGCGCCCGTACCATCGCGGTCACATTTCCACCTGGAACTGGCTATGGCAGCGAGAGCATCCCGGATCGCGTATTCGAGGAAACGTACAACGGGAGTTTGTCTCCAACATCGTATGTATCTCTTTCTTCCCCACAGACTTCCGCGTCGCACTTGCACTCCCATGAATCACATGTTATGGCGAAACTCATCTACCATTCTACAGATCGAAGGTGTACGGTTTCAACAAGAAGCTTGTGTAGGATGGAATCCCCGAGTAGAGCCTGTTTCGAGCGTACCGGGTTTGACAATGGCGATATTGGGCCGCAGCAGCTCTGTCATTGTAACGTCTTTGGGCAGCGTGTTCTCTGATATGTGATCTTGCGATATGATTATTTAATTTCAAGCACCGGCCCCGCATGCCATCTGAATGGCGACTCGTAGAATGCGTGTCAGTGTCGGTACGGTTAGTGTCTCCGGAAAGGAAACAATTTTTCGTGCGAACGATCCAAGCCGCGGCAGTTCTGGGTTACCTTGTCAAAAGTATGAGAAGCTATGCCCACCATTCAACGACATACGTGCTGGGTACAGTGCTCGTGTTAGACTGAGGTACTGTGATTATCTATGTTGATTGGACTGAAATATTTCGGGAACAGGAGCCATTCTTCAGCCGAGATGAGCTCTGAACTCGACGTATCATCCATCCTTGTACCAGACGCATAAACCTCCGTTAGCTTTCATGAAGTGTTGCTTCTGACGTCAATATACCACTCAGTTCCGGTATTCTATACCTAAATCCACTTTTCCTGTCACTTTCTCCACTCCCACTTCAGCCAACACCGCTTCCTTGTCGAGAGCGGCGTCCTCGGCGATCTCGGCTGGCGCATTTCGCATTTCTTCCTTGCCCCTTCGGGACCATCAAGCACTGTTACGCCCCAACTGCCCATCATCGGAGGCACGGCGTGAGGCATTGTGCTCCTCCTTCTCTGCACGATTTCGGCTGTCCGCACTCACGGCTATGCAGTGTGTCGATGTCGCAGTCCCGACCAGACGAAAAGCCGGAATCAGATGCCAATGATCGACTCTGTTTACCAGTGCGCATCTCACGATTAATGTACCGTTCTCGCTGATACACGTAAGTCTCGTTGATACACATCCGTCGTACGACGCTCGCGTTTTCCACGAGTGATTTGGTGTGTCATCGCTTTGCGCACCGGCGGCGTTGGCGCCTGCACTCACGAGCACGCCTCAGACGATGATAATTACCGCATCCACTAGCACCCAAGTATCCCGGCTGGCTCCACGACGACCACGCGGCTCGGCAATAAGGTCGAAAACCTTAGGGCTCGCCGCTCGCATGCGCCCTGATTAAGTTCAACTCCACCAGTATCGACTTTGGGCGAGACGGACACGGAGATTTCGGCGGGGAAGAAAAATACTTTGTGGAGAGCTCGCGCCGCTCCGGGTGCACTAGAGTGAGGGAGGGTCTATCGGGGCTACGTGCCGTCGTTGTAGTATGTACTCGTTATAGTACAGGCGACCGCCGGAGTCGTGCAGGAGTGGCCGGGCCGGCAATCCGGTATCCGCGTGAACCCCATCTGCCACGTGTAACGATGGCCTGGGCAGGTGACGCCCTGCTTCGTCTCCTCCCACTAACTTGCATCTCTGAAGCAGCATGCGCTCAGTCGACAGTTGCATGTATCACCGCCACAAACACTGAATTTCCAGCAGACGGTAGAACCGCGTGCACTGATGGGCGCCAGATGATTGCGTCGCATTACAAATATTGGATCGGTGAGGCATACCGCACAGTACGTGCATTCAGAGCGGTCCGGTGTGGAGCAAGTCACCGCTCGGCGCTCAACGCCCTCTTTCTGCAGATAGTGTTTGATCGTATATGGCCGCCATATCGACCGTGATTGCGAAAAAGGTGTAGGAGATGCTGTTGAGAAAAGAAAGAAGGAAGTCTGACTGAGCTCAGCCCCGCGTCTCCGGGCTTCGGTTCCAATGACGACTAGTGCGTACTATCAGTCTTGTTCTTCTGTCCATACGGCGCATTAACCTCCAGTTTGAGCAGGTCCTGTGTAGCGCAGTCAAAAACAGCTTCAAGCTCACGAGGCATTTGTGACACTCTCCGACGTCGATGACGAGGACACGCCGTTCTTGTACAAATTTTATCCTCGTGAACTTCCTAATGCCTGCGCTCGAACCCACAGCAAAGCACCGCGCGACGGTATTGGAGGTTTGAATCCATGCAGCGCACATCAAGCGCTGCTCATGAAGTTGGCGCGTTTGCTTGTGCTCCCCCGCGTGCGTTCATCCGATCCATACTCACGGATAAGAACGGGCTAACGCACTCTCAAGTAGATCCCCGTCCGAGCAACGTCCCGTCTATCACAGTCCATCTCTCTGCGCCTCAGTATGTCTTTCAGGCTCTCGCGCATTCTTCCTCCGAGTGCTCACACATCCCCGGTATATAGATGCGGCGACAACGACAAGAGTTTTACAGAGGATCGCGGCTATGGAGGCTTGCATGCGCATCCACGGCCACCCTCTGGTGTCGACAACGCCCCCCCGCGCGCCCCCTCCGCGGGAGAGTTCGCTTCTGCGTCACCAGGGGCGGGAGCTCTACCCGGGCCCCACCTGCGACCATCGTGGGCGGCGCCGAGTCAAAGCAGCGAGGGGTGCCCGCTGCTCTTTGTGGGGAAGTCGAAGCTCTTCGTACCGCCCTCGCGTGGGAGCAGCGGTGTCCGAGAGGGGACGCGCCGCACGTATACTCGCGAGAACAGGCCACATGTCGGGTGCTGTCGAGTTCATCACGCTGTCCTGTCATGCCGCTGCGGTGCGTTCGGCACTGTCTCCTATCTGAGTTCAAACCTTGGCAAAGTCGTTCCTTCGCATTCCAGCTTCTCGAAGCAAATTCCCAGGTTATCAAGGCCCTGTGCACCGCTTGTCCCCTGACTATTACTCATGGTTAGTATGGGTCCCATGGTATAGGCTGGTCATGTGAATATACTATGCTTGATACTCGAGCGGTCCCGTGCGGCTCTGAGTGGAGTTATGGGATCTAAGTTTGGCGCTTCCTGGCGGCGCAAGTACGGTGCGTCGCATCTCTGCTTTGATCACCAATCTAACAAAGGATGCCATCAGTCGGATTGAATTTATTGACTTGATCTTCTCTCCTCCCACGGCAGAAAAGCATGCACAGCGAGCCTGAGCTACATTTCCCCCTCCCCCACCCTCTTTCACCACCCACCGTAAGCAAATGTCGCTCTCCTTAAGACGAGAACGCCTTCCGTTAACGCAATCCCATGCTCCCCTAGATCATTATGCTCCCCATCCTCTTTCTCGCGATTGCATCCACCTTCATCCTCTGCGCAGAACGTGCCCGTGCAAAGCCGATCAACCAGACTATTGACGACCTCAATGGCGACTCAAAGACGGGCGCGCTTCCGGTCTTCCAGCCCACCGACGGATGGGCACAAGGCAACACATGCATCGGTTGCCGCGTCAACAACACCATCGCCGACGTTCACAAGGCCTTCGATGGCACTTGGCACGACTCGACGTACCACCCCGGCCAGCCCGACCGGGTTATCACCATGTCCTTCAACGGCACCGCGGTGTGGGCGTACACGCTGCTCGCGAACCAGATCGCGTGGACGACAACGATGACGAATCTGTCATTCTCTGTGGACGGCGTGCACAAGAGCGTCTTCACTCATAACCCGGATACGACGACCGACATTCTCTACCAGCAGCAGGTGTTTTCAATGTCCGGGCTCCAGTTGAAACCACATACTCTGGAGATCCGGGCGACGGGTACGGACGCGTCGCTTATCCTCTTCGACTATGTCATGTACACGACGGAAGTGGAAGATCCCCCAACCCCTCCCCAAGGAACTACTATATCCACGACTACCACGTCTCAGATTTCGGTCTCTCTACCTTCTAGCACCTCCAGTGCGTTCAGTCATTCCCCCACCACATCTGCATCGGGCTCACATCCTGGACTTCTTCAAATTCTCCGCCCTCGGGAACGGGTACGCCTTCCACCCATGGTTCTGTCTCTTCCTCCTCTACTTCGTCGCCAGCCTCTTCGGACAATACTGCGCTTCCCCTCCCAACAGAACCTCCCGCTTCTTCGAACCTCGGCATCATCGTCGGCGGCACGGTTGGCGGTGCTGCCGTCCTTGTCCTCTTCGTTATCCTGGCGTTCCTCGTACTGCCCCGGAATCGCCCCCGCGCCTCTGAAAACGCGCAGGAAGAGCGTGTGGACGGGAGCACACACCCGCGTACGGAGTCCGATCGCAAGCTTCTCCTCGAGATGCGTGCGTCTTCTCGACATTCGCTCCACTCCGATGCTGACCGACGGCCCTTGGGTATTTGTACGCAATTCAGCGCCATGCCCACCTTCCGGCTCTCATCCCCACATTCCCCTGTCCCCCACCTCCACCAGCGCCCTCACCCGGAGCACGACGCTCGCCCGCTCCGACGCCGGCACGACGACCACCACACGCCTCCAACACAAGATCGGCGCGCTCGAAGGGCGCATGCGCGCCCTCCGCGCTCCCGCCCCCGCCCGCTCCCGGAGCCTCTTCTCTCGATCCACGCAGCCGATGTCGCGCGCGACGACGATGACAGGCGCGGGCACGCTAGGCCCGGTCGCGGACACGGAAGAGCTCGCGGCGTTGCGGGAAGAGGTGAACGCGCTGCGGATGGCGCTGGCTTGGGAGCAGATAAGCCGCGAGCCTGCGGACGCGCCCCCTGTGTACTCGCGGTAGGAGCCGTGCGCTGCGGGCGGGGTATGTACGCGTACATGTGGACTATGTATTGTGCGTTTGCACGGACAGAGACATCAGCGTGAGGAAGCACGCTTCGATCCGGGACCGCGCGGCGGCCGGGTGGGGAGGCTGCAGCTGACGGCAGTTCTGCTTCGCGATGCTGGAGAGGGACTCGAGTGCGAGGCAGGCACTGCAGAAAGCCTGATCAAGCGTGGACTGTGCTGCGGTAAAGTATGCAGCGCACGTACGCCGGTGCACATGCTGCAGCTCCCCGGCTTCACGTCCTCCAGACCCAGACTTTACCGCAGCACAGTCCCACCCGCCGTGCGACCCACGCACGGACCATGCTCGTGGCGTCTTTAAATTGACCTGTGCTCCTGCCGTTTGCACACTACGCACGTCTCCTCCTCCCGCCTCGCCTGCAAGCCCCATGCTCGTCATTCTACGCATGACTGGTGCATGTGTAAGTCATAGCGTCGTGTCAATAATTTCTGTGCCCCCATAAGCTGACATCCGATCGCGAATACAGCCAGGGTTGCTTGCGCGCGATGCGCTCTGGCGTCCACTTTAATGGACACAGACATTCTCTGCAGGCGCGGTGAGTCGTCCGTCTACTGTTCTGTACGATTCCCCATCCATTGCAACCCTATCGCTCGACCGGCGACTACGTTCTTCGCTGTTGCTGGATCTTGGACCATTGAGGTTACGGCCCCTCATTGGGGATTGTCCTCAATACCGGCGTCATGATCACCAATCATGCACGCCTGTCAGGGTAGATTATCGCCTGGGCGGTAGTCACCTATCCTGCCTGGACACGAGTCCTGGCAGACCGCGCGCCGGGGCATGCGCCACCCGGCAGTCTGAGATCGCCGAACGGTGTCGAGTATGAGGGGTGTTTACTCATTCATTCTCGTCGCGTTTTTCGTCTTCTTGAGCGCTGACTGTCGTGATCTCGCAGCTCGCTATCAGTAAATACGACCCACCCGCCTGCGGACGTAGCCGGTGTATTTATGAGTCCCTAGGTGAGCTCTAGTTCGTTAAAACCACTCCCGCCCGACGATGAGGAGCCCCGGCCAGGGAAGCGAAACCTACATAAGCCCTCAATACAGACGAACTCCTCGACACTCGTATTTGCATCATACCGACAAGCGGGTCTCGGGCGTCGTCTTCCGCACGCCAGCCTCCTATGCACATAGACTCCTCTTTCGCCCCCAGGCCAGAGACTAGGTGAGTGCTCGCTCAGTGGAACCCTATTTGCGCGCGCAAATACCCTATCACTCGACCTGCCATCGTCGGAGAATCGGACCTCTACGTCCGTCTCTGACTCGGGCGGGCTGGAGACGACGCCGCGCCGGTCTCCAGTGGTAGCCGCCTTCGGAGCTCTTGCAAGCGAGGCATGAGCGCGGCGCCATCGGGCGCTATCGGAGAAGCGAAAGGGCTCAGACGTGAAGGTGCTCGAGGGACGCTGGGGCTGCGGCACCCTGAGAAGGATGGGCTCTGGCTGTCGAGCACGAGGGGCATATTTGGGCACGCGTCGCTGTATTCTCCGCGTCTCATTGGCTCTTTGTGAATCCTAATTAGCACTGTTTCCTGGCAGACCCAGCGTTGCGGACGAGGCGCTTGCGTGCGTTCTTCAGATGACTGATTTATGCACCAATTGTTTCAATAAGCCGCCTCCCGATTCTGCATCTGGATATGTGTCTTAGCAGCACACCCGCCTTGTCGCTCGATCTGCGACCGTGTTCTCCATGGTCGGCAGTGCCGGCCGGAGGCACGCCCTCCCGCGTCACCGCGCGGATCGTCGGCCCTGAGCCTTGCCCTGTTTCTTCGAGGAATCGATTTCATAGAGTTCCAGACATCCTGGATAGACGTCTGCGAAACACGCTCCGTCTTGTGTGGATATTCACACACGGAAGCTCAGGTGGTCCGAGATCTTGGCGCATGTTCGAGTATGAGGGGCATCTTACATTCCGTTCTTTTTTTTTCGTCCTTCATGTTTGGTTGCTGACTTCGGGCCACCAGGGTATCGAGGGCCGTGCTCACCATGCACTGTGCAGGTTAGTCCAGAGTCCAACAGCGTCCGAATGCCACTGACAGATGCGGTGAAGTTGTTTCAGTGTGCGCAGACTTCCAGGCAGCGTCCTAGCTGGCCTGCGGCGTCAGTGAACTCGGGATAACCTTGACCGCGCCCGCGCGAGCCAGTGTGTGGCACGTGTGCGGTGACTTCGTGCTAATCGACGCAGCGCAGTGTTGCGTCTCGATGGGCTGATCGGTGCAGGAGGGCGGATGTGGGTATCGAACTAACGTAACATACGGTGTACGCGTGGCTCATGCTCTCCGACCGAGGGTCGTATCGCACGCGCACAACGAAGCGCAAGGAGTTTATGGACGTAGTTGGGAAACATTGCGCACTGTGCCCGTTGACTGCGACTAATCCTGCGGTGTGCGCGGCGTGGACTCACCATCGCAGGGCAGAGTTATACCCGATGACCCATGCAAGGGGTTCTGCATCCGTTGTTCCGATGTTTGGATAGTCCTTAGTCCGCGAATTGGGCGAAGGCGCGGCGGAGACGAAAGGAGGAAGGTTCAGAGTACGAGTCGACTGGCACAGGCGGCATTTGCCGAGCGGAGCCCAAATGGACTGACGTAAGGCGTTATCAATCACCGCGCCCTCTTCCTCCCGCACCTCGCTGCCTGATGGCTGGCTTTTTCCCGCCTGGGAAGGATCCGTTGGATTCCATCCTGTCCGTTCCTGGGAGGGAGCACTGCGACGACCCGCGCAAGCTCTCCGAGTTCATCGAGCGGTCCCTCCGCGACCTCCGGATAGCGAACCAACTCGTCAGAAGCGAAATCATTCTCTTACCCAACGCATCTCCCCTGCTGCCCGTCGACTCCAGCAAGTCCCCGACGACTGGCGACCGACTTCTCGCTCGCCGGCTTCGGCGCCCTCGGCGCCCTCCTCGGTCCACGCCGCCTAGCCGGACCCTCGCGCCCCGATTCTCCACCCCCAGGTTTTCCCCCTTTTGTACCCGCACGCGCTGTCGCTCACGCTCTCAACCACAGACACCGCAATACACCCTCAACCGCCACGTCGCCTACCACCCCGCCGCGCCGCCCATGCACCTCGACCTCCGCCAGCCCCCGGACGCGGTCCGCTTCCACGCCGCCAACCTCGCCGCCTCGCACCACCGCCGGCGCGCACTGGCTCGCGCTCCCGTTCTCCGACCCGCCCATGCGCAGCGCACGCCTCGTCCACCCGCGCCTCCCGTGGCTCGTCGACGTCCCGCGCCACGACGGCCCCCTCGTCACCCTCTTCGACGTCCTCTGGGCGCTCCACGCCGTGCTCCACGAACCGCTCGCCGAGGCGGACCTCTTCAACGTCTTGATGACGAGCGCGCGCGCGCGGCGGTCGCCGCGGCGTTCCAGGCGCGGTGCGGGACGGAGCAGGAGCGGGCGCGCGGCGCGAGGCGGGTCGACTTCTTGATGGACGAGGTCGTGATGGAGGGCGTGCGGCCCGTCGAGCGCGGCATGTGGGAGGTCTGCACGAGGAGGCCAGACAGCGATTGGGAGGTGGAGGGAGGTCCGTGAGCTCGATGGGTCAAGCCGGAGGGGGTTGG